>NC_087390.1:0-160000 GCF_963675165.1 Halichondria panicea
CTAACCCTAACCCTAACCCTAACCCTAACCCTAACCCTAACCCTACCCCTAACCCTAACCCTAACCCTAACCCTAACCCTAACCCTAACCCTAACCCTAACCCTAACCCTAACCCTAACCCTAACCCTAACCCTAACCCTAACCCTAACCCTAACCCTAACCCTAACCCTAACCCTAACCCTAACCCTAACCCTAACCCTAACCCTAACCCTAACCCTAACCCTAACCCTAACCCTAACCCTAACCCTAACCCTAACCCTAACCCTAACCCTAACCCTAACCCTAACCCTAACCCTAACCCTAACCCTAACCCTAACCCTAACCCTAACCCTAACCCTAACCCTAACCCTAACCCTAACCCTAACCCTAACCCTAACCCTAACCCTAACCCTAACCCTAACCCTAACCCTAACCCTAACCCTAACCCTAACCCTAACCCTAACCCTAACCCTAACCCTAACCCTAACCCTAACCCTAACCCTAACCCTAACCCTAACCCTAACCCTAACCCTAACCCTAACCCTAACCCTAACCCTAACCCTAACCCTAACCCTAACCCTAACCCTAACCCTAACCCTAACCCTAACCCTAACCCTAACCCTAACCCTAACCCTAACCCTAACCCTAACCCTAACCCTAACCCTAACCCTAACCCTAACCCTAACCCTAACCCTAACCCTAACCCTAACCCTAACCCTAACCCTAACCCTAACCCTAACCCTAACCCTAACCCTAACCCTAACCCTAACCCTAACCCTAACCCTAACCCTAACCCTAACCCTAACCCTAACCCTAACCCTAACCCTAACCCTAACCCTAACCCTAACCCTAACCCTAACCCTAACCCTAACCCTAACCCTAACCCTAACCCTAACCCTAACCCTAACCCTAACCCTAACCCTAACCCTAACCCTAACCCTAACCCTAACCCTAACCCTAACCCTAACCCTAACCCTAACCCTAACCCTAACCCTAACCCTAACCCTAACCCTAACCCTAACCCTAACCCTAACCCTAACCCTAACCCTAACCCTAACCCTAACCCTAACCCTAACCCTAACCCTAACCCTAACCCTAACCCTAACCCTAACCCTAACCCTAACCCTAACCCTAACCCTAACCCTAACCCTAACCCTAACCCTAACCCTAACCCTAACCCTAGTACTTAACCACAACTCTAGCTGTTGTTAGAGTACTTAACCACAACTCTAGCTGTTGTTAGAGTACTTAACCACAACTCTAGCTGTTGTTAGAGTACTTAACCACAACTCTAGCTGTTGTTAGAGTACTTAACCACAACTCTAGCTGTTGTTAGAGTACTTAACCACAACTCTAGCTGTTGTTAGAGTACTTAACCACAACTCTAGCTGTTGTTAGAGTACTTAACCACAACTCTAGCTGTTGTTAGAGTACTTAACCACAACTCTAGCTCAAGTACTTTACCGCACACTCTAGCCAACTTTCCCACCCTCAGCCACGCCCACCCTCCTCCCTTTTTGCTCACTCTCTTTTATAGCAGATGATGGCAATATTTCAGTACTTATGGTTTCTAAATTCCATAGCATATCTACTTTGGCTTCCTTTGGCTTCCTCTACTGCACTGAGGTACTACTTTTACTTTACTTAAAATACAAACTTTTAATAAGCTAAACTACCTTCTGCACTTGTTTTCATAATTGCAAAACAACTTTGACTGACTTCACTTTTTTTTTCAGCAAACCACTATTAACAAAACAACTTTTTTTTCACTTAAACCAGCAAATACTGCACTAATAAAGCTAACCTACTTTTGTCTTTTCATCATCAAGCACTACTTAAGCTTATAAGCAAAACCACTTTTTTCTTTTCTTTTCATGTTTTACTGCACTTTTTTCTTCACTAAAACAAACAATGCACTAAGCAAAACCACTAATTTATTGTAAGGCTCCCTGTCAGAAGCTGGCTAAACCAGCAAATGAAATATTGCACACTATTTGCTCTCCCTTTTTGCCTAATGTTTTTTAGATTAGGGCGTGCAAGGCTCCCCGTCAGAAGCTGGCTAAACCAGCAAATGAAATATTGCACACTATTTAAATACGGGCTCTCCCTTTTTGCCTAATGTTTTTTAGATTAGGGCGTGCAAGGCTCCCCGTCAGAAGCTGGCTAAACCAGCAAATGAAATATTGCACACTATTTAAATACGGGCTCTCCCTTTTTGCCTAATGTTTTTTAGATTAGGGCGTGCAAGGCTCCCCGTCAGAAGCTGGCTAAACCAGCAAATGAAATATTGCACACTATTTAAATACGGGCTCTCCCTTTTTGCCTAATGTTTTTTAGATTAGGGCGTGCAAGGCTCCCCGTCAGAAGCTGGCTAAACCAGCAAATGAAATATTGCACACTATTTAAATACGGGCTCTCCCTTTTTGCCTAATGTTTTTTAGATTAGGGCGTGCAAGGCTCCCCGTCAGAAGCTGGCTAAACCAGCAAATGAAATATTGCACACTATTTAAATACGGGCTCTCCCTTTTTGCCTAATGTTTTTTAGATTAGGGCGTGCAAGGCTCCCCGTCAGAAGCTGGCTAAACCAGCAAATGAAATATTGCACACTATTTAAATACGGGCTCTCCCTTTTTGCCTAATTTTTTTAGATTAGGGCGTGCAAGGCTCCCCGTCAGAAGCTGGCTAAACCAGCAAATGAAATATTGCACACTATTTAAATACGGGCTCTCCCTTTTTGCCTAATTTTTTTAGATTAGGGCGTGCAAGGCTCCCCGTCAGAAGCTGGCTAAACCAGCAAATGAAATATTGCACACTATTTAAATACGGGCTCTCCCTTTTTGCCTAATTTTTTTAGATTAGGGCGTGCAAGGCTCCCCGTCAGAAGCTGGCTAAACCAGCAAATGAAATATTGCACACTATTTGCTCTCCCTTTTTGCCTAATTTTTTTTAGATTAGGGCGTGCAAGGCTCCCCGTCAGAAGCTGGCTAAACCAGCAAATGAAATATTGCACACTATTTGCTCTCCCTTTTTGCCTAATTTTTTTTAGATTAGGGCGTGCAAGGCTCCCCGTCAGAAGCTGGCTAAACCAGCAAATGAAATATTGCACACTATTTGCTCTCCCTTTTTGCCTAATTTTTTTTAGATTAGGGCGTGCAAGGCTCCCCGTCAGAAGCTGGCTAAACCAGCAAATGAAATATTGCACACTATTTAAACACGGGCTTGCCTAATTTTTTTAGATAGCAGGCAAAACCAGCAAATAAATTATTGCACACTATAATGATGCTAGTCATCTTAATTGTATGTACAGCATGATATGTTTTACCTCCTTCTTTTTTAATTGTCTCGAATGAGCAAAAACATAATCACACTATTTACGACTAACGTTTGGCCTGGAGTCTCCTCTTGATACTTGGTGTTTCTTGATACTTGGCGTCTTTGATGTCTCTTAATATTCTGATGCTCTTGTCTGTAAGAAAAAAAATACTGATTTAACTTAAGAATTTTATTTACCTAAAAAAAAGTGTTGAGCTGTTTTTGAACTTAATACACGCGCCAGGAGAAGAATCGAGGCTAATTACTACCAGTCTCGATTTCAGGCCGCGACAAAAAATAAAAAGCTGCCATAGCAGGCGGCTTACATACACACAAGCTACAAGCTAAAGCCAGCGCTCAGCTGTAGGAGGCTTGAAGCTGACATTGGGAAGCTGACATTGGTAGGATTGAAGCTGGTAGGCAGCTATACCAACACTTAGACACTGACCTGACACAAGCTACTTCGATCAGGCAATTAAGCTAACACAAAGCCAGTGCTAGCTAACACAAAGCTCTACAAACCTTATAGCTTGGAGCAGTACTGGGTTAGGTAGAGGAGATCTGATGGACATAGAGGCTGCTGGGTTCCTCAGTAGAGTATAGAGAAGGTAGAAGAGAACTTGAGGTAGAGCAGAGGTAGAAGAGGCTGAATAATGAGCTAGACTGCTGGGTTGCTAGTTAAACTAAAATCGTTCTCACTAAGGTTTCTCCAGCATTACCTTACATGGTAGTACATCACATTCCATATTACAGAGTCTTGGCAAGGTTTCTCCAGCATTACCTTACTTGGTAGTACATTACATTCCATATTACAAGAGTTTAAAGGTTCATAACTGTCAACACATTCAGATGACTAATAAAGATTAATGTACTAAATTGCTGTATAAATCATTGAAATTGCGGCACAAGTTCATAATGAATTAGCATACACTCGCTTTGGTTGTTCCAACCTAATTACTGTACACCCCTAGAGAGTACAGAACAAGGTAAACAGTGAACAGTAAGGTATCATGTCTCAGAACAACATAGAAGGACATGTGGCATGCTCGGTACGATCATGTAGCTATTCTGCTGTCCAATCACCAGTAAGTGTCATTGCGCCCTCTGTTCCGATTTATAAATCCCAGGGTCACAGCTAGTCCCTAAGGCAGGGCCTAGCACAGGCTCTACATCACCCTGAGGCATGATCCCAACTGTACAAAGCTCTAATCAGTACTAACCTGGATACAAAGATAATGGGCCACCTGCCATGCACACAAGCTCAAAGCTATTTTATAATTAACACACAGTAACTTACCCACTGGAATAGGTAGCACTCAATGGAGGTTTCCTCCTGTTCAGATGATGGAGTGGTTGGTTGATCCATTGTATGGTGGTACTCCCTCCGTTGCACATGAAGAGAGAGAGAGGGATAGAATAGTCACCCATACACCACACAGCTACAAGCATAAGCACAGCATACACTCGCCTTGGTTGTACCACCCTAATTACTGTACACCCCTAGAGAGTACAGAACAAGGTAAACAGTAAACAGTTAGGTATCATGTCTCAGAACAATATAGAACCTGTGCCAGGACATGTGGCATGCTCGGTACGATCGGGTCATGACAACGTAGCTATTCTGCCTCATTCCTGTCCAATCACCAGTAAGTGTCATTGCGCCCCCACTGGGCAGTATTGCTCTGTTCCGATTTCTAAATCCCATGCCTTCAGGGCTACCGATACCGCAACGCGATGGCAGGATCCCAAAAGCAAGGAATCTAGAAATCGAACAGAGGCTATACTGTCAAGTTTTCCCAAAGGTAAGGATCGCTCAAGACGCTTGACTTGCTGATCATACAACAGGTCAACAGGGTCACAGCTAGTCCCTAAGGCAGGGCCTAGCACAGGCTCTACATCACCCTGAGGCATGATCCCAACTGTACAAAGCTCTAATCAGTACTAACCTAGATACAAACCTAGATACAAAGATAATGGACCACCTGCCATGCACACAAGCTCAAAGTTATTTTATAATTAACCTTACCCACTGGAATAGTCAATGGAGGTCTCCTCCTGTTCAAGTGGCAGGATGATGGAGTGGTTGGTTGGTCCATTCTATGTGGTACTCCCTCCGTTGCACATGAAGAGAGAGAGAGAGGGATAGAATAGTCACCCATACACCACACAGCTACAAGCATAAGCACAGCATACACTCGTACCACCCTAATTACTGTACACCAGTACAGAACAAGGTAAACAGTAAACAGTTAGGTATCATGTCTCAGAACAATATAAATCCTGTGCCAGGACATGTGGCATGCTCGGTACGATCGGGTCATGACAACGTAGCTATTCTGTTTCATTCCTGTCCAATCACCAGTAAGTGTCATTGCGCCCCCACTGGGCAGTATTGCTCTGTTCCGATTTCTAAATCCCCTGCCTTCAGGGCTACCGATACCGCAACGCGATGGCAGGATCCCAAAAGCAAGGAATCTAGAAATCAAACAGAGGCTATACTGTCAAGTTTTCCCAAAGGTAAGGATCGCTCAAGACGCTCGACTTGCTGATCATACAACAGGTCAACAGGGTCACAGCTAGTCCCTAAGGCAGGGCCTAGCATAGGCTCTACATCACCCTGAGGCATGATCCCAACTGTACAAAGCTCTAATCAGTACTAACCTAGATACAAAGATAATGGGGCACCTGCCATGCACACAAGCTCAAAGTTATTTTATAATTAACCTTACCCACTGGAATAGGTAGCACTCAATGGAGGTCTCCTCCTGTTCAAGTGGCAGGATGATGGAGTGGTTGGTTGGTCCATTCTATGGTGGTACTCCCTCCGTTGCACATGAAGAGAGAGAGAGAGGGATAGAATAGTCACCCATACACCACACAGCTACAAGCATAAGCACAGCATACACTCGTACCACCCTAATTACTGTACACCCCTAGAGAGTACAGAACAAGGTAAACAGTAAACCCTAAGGCAGGGCCTAGCACAGGCTCTACATCACTCTGAGGCATGATCCCAACTGTACAAAGCTCTAATCAGTACTAACATAGATACAAAGATAATGGGCCACCTGCCATTATTTTATAATTAACACACAGTAACTTACCCACTGGAATAGGTAGGAGGTCTCCTCCTGTTCAAGTGGCAGGATGATGGAGTGGTTGGTTGGTCCATTCTATGGTGGTACTACCTCCGTTGCACATGAAGAGAGAGAGAGGGATAGAATAGTCACCCATACACCACACAGCTACAAGCATAAGCACTCGTACCACCCTAATCACTGTACACCCCTAGAGAGTACAGAACAAGGTAAACAGTGAACAGTTAGGTATCATGTCTCAGAACAACATAGAACCTGTGCCAGGACATGTGGCATGCTCGGTACGATCGGGTCATGACAACGTAGCTATCCTGTATCATTCCTGTCCAATCACCAGTAAGTGTCATTGCACCCCCACTGGGCAGTATTGCTCTGTTCCGATTTCTAAATCCCATGCCTTCAGGGCTACCGATACTGCAACGCGATGGCAGGATCCCAAAAGCAAGGAATCTAGAAATCGAACAGAGGCTATACTGTCAAGTTTTCCCAAAGGTAAGGATCGCTCAAGACGCTCGACTTGCTGATCATACAACAGGTCAACAGGATCACAGCTAGTCCCTAAGGCAGGGCCTAGCACAGGCTCTACATCACCCTGAGGCAAGCTCTAATCAGTACTAACCTAGATACAAAGCCACCTGCCATGCACACAAGCTCAAAGTTATTTTATAATTAACACACAGTAACTTACCCACTGGAATAGGTAGCACTCAATGGAGGTCTCCTCCTGTTCAAGTGGCAGGAGTGGTTGGTTGGTCCATTCTATGGTGGTACTCCCTCCATTGCACATGAAGAGAGAGAGAGAGAGGGATAGAATAGTCACCCATACACCACACAGCTACAAGCATAAGCACAGCATACACCCTAATTACTGTACACCCCTAGAGAGTACAGAACAAGGTAAACAGTGAACAGTTAGGTATCATGTCTCAGAACAACATAGAATCTGTGCCAGGACATGTGGCATGCTCGGTACGATCGGGTCATGACAACGTAGCTATTCTGCATCATTCCTGTCCAATCACCAGTAAGTGTCATTGCGCCCCCACTGGGCAGTATTGCTCTGTTCCGATTTCTAAATCCCATGCCTTCAGGGCTACCGATACCGCAACGCGATGGCAGGATCCCAAAAGCAAGGAATCTAGAAATCGAACAGAGGCTATACTGTCAAGTTTTCCCAAAGGTAAGGATCGCTCAAGACGCTCGACTTGCTGATCATACAACAGGTCAACAGGGTCACAGCTAGTCCCTAAGGCAGGGCCTAGCACAGGCTCTACATCACTCTGAGGCATGATCCCAACTGTACAAAGCTCTAATCAGTACTAACCTAGATACAAAGATAATGGGCCACCTGCCATGCACACAAGCTCAAAGTTATTTTATAATTAACACACAGTAACTTACCCACTGGAATAGGTAGGAGGTCTCCTCCTGTTCAAGTGGCAGGATGATGGAGTGGTTGGTTGGTCCATTCTATGGTGGTACTCCCTCCGTTGCACATGAAGAGAGAGAGAGGGATAGAATAGTCACCCATACACCACACAGCATACACTCGCCTTGGTGGTTGTACCACCCTAATTACTGTACACCCCTAGAGAGTACAGAACAAGGTAAACAGTAAACAGTTAGGTATCATGTCTCAGAACAACATAGAACCTGTGCCAGGACATGTGGCATGCTCGGTACGATCGGGTCATGACAACGTAGCTATTCTGCCTCATTCCTGTCCAATCACCATTAAGTATCATTGCGCCCCCACTGGGCAGTATTGCTCTGTTCCGATTTCTAAATCCCATGCCTTCAGGGCTACCGATACCGCAACGCGATGGCAGAATCCCAAAAACAAGGAATCTAGAAATCGAACAGAGGCTATACTGTCAAGTTTTCCCAAAGGTAAGGATCGCTCAAGACGCTCGACTTGCTGATCATACAACAGGTCAACAGAGTCACAGCTAGTCCCTAAGGCAGGGCCTAGCACAGGCTCTACATCACCCTGAGGCATGATCCCAACTGTACAACGCTCTAATCAGTACTAACCTAGATACAAAGATAATCCATGCACACAAGCTCAAAGCTATTTAATAATAATATTAACACACAGTAACTTACCCACTGGAATAGGTAGCACTCTCTCCTCCTGTTCAAGTGGCAGGATGATGGAGTGGTTGGTTGGTCCATTGTATGGTGGTACTCCCTCCGTTGCAGAGAGAGGGATAGAGTAGCCATCATGCTGCCATACACGTACACAGCTACAAGCATATTTAAAGCGCAGCACTCATAGTAAGTGGGCGGGGCTATTCTTTGGGACAAAGGGCGACTCATTCATGAGACTACTATATCATTTGCAGGCATGCATGTGGGACAAAGGACGACTCATTCATGAGACTACTATCATGCAGGCATGCATGATTCCACTATAATTAATGATTAATTAATGGCAAAATTATTTTTATTATATTAATGGCAAAAATGCAGTTAGGTGTCTATTATTGTGTGTCAGTCTCTTAGTTGTCCTGCGAGTGTCCATAATTATTCAATCCATGGGCAAGGGAGGGCAGCAAATTGTATCATGATCGTAATAAAAAGGCGTATTACATGGTATAGTAGAGTCTGTCCCAGGTGGTGTGCTGTCCTAGCTGGTAGTAGGTAGGTCTTGTAGTGTTGGTTAGTTGGTGATGCTGGCTCTTAGTAGAACTTGCTGCTCCCTCCGACTAGGTGTGGGGATAAAGACACGGATGATGTGTGTACTGTACACAAAAACACAGCATGTACGACACAATGCATGGGTGGAGGTGTGGTCAAGAGGGTTACCATGTATGGGGGTGTGACCACATATCAGTACAGTGAGTGGGGGTGTGGCCCCATATATACAGGATGTGCAGGTACAATGTGTGGATAGAGGTGTGGTCTGCACTGATAATAATGAAGTGATTCCATATGACCAGGTGAAAAACATAAAACAACCAAACCGACAATAATACTAGACTATAGAATGAACTAAGAATGAACTAATTAAGAATAAGCTTAGCCTGCGTAAGCAAGTTGAAGGAAGAAGCTGAGCAGAACAGAAACCGATCCAAACAGTGGCATACATTAATTTAGTGTAATAATTATACAGAATAACTTCTCCTGCATTGGTCCATCAGAGCAGTGGAGCCATCATCAGATCATTGCCACCATGGGAGTCCTCTCTATACAAACTTACAACACACTTCATGTAATATAAATGGAAGAAACTCCCACGCACCATGCAAAGCTATGGTTTCCTGGCATTGAAATATGAACAACTATACAACATTTCTCGAGGGCTCAAATAACGAACTTTTACGCTACACAGTAGTAGAGGTCAATGCATAAGTGGAGTTAACTACCTAATGCTGGTACAATAATAAAATACAACTTCTTAAGCCAAGAGTAGAAGAAATGTTTTAAACTGGCTAGTCAATTGCATCTGACCCAAAACAGAGAGTACCGTACAATAATTATTAGACTATACCTTGTGTGGCCGACTCCCTCTGTTTAGAGTAGCCTTTCCTGTCAGAAAATAACATACACTGCCTGCAGATTGAGTGATGAAGAAAGGGGAGCTCAAGATGCTACTCTACAGTCAATTACTGATAATGTTGCGAAATGTACAAGCAACAGAATATTCGTACATGATACAGTAACTGGACCTTTGGTGTCTATTATTGTGTGTCAGTCTCTTAGTTGTCCTGCGAGTGTCCATAATCATTCAATCCATGGGTGAGGGAGGGCAGCAAATTGTATCATGATCGTAATACAAAGGCGTATTAAGTCCCGGGTGGTGTGCTGTCCTAGCTGGTAGTAGGTAGGTCTTGTAGTGTGTTGGTTAGTTGGTGATACTGGCTCTTAGTAGAACTTGCTGTCCCTCCGACTAGGTGTGGGGATAAAGACACGGATGATGTGTGTACTGTACATAAAAACACAGCATGTACGACACAATGCATGGGTTGGGGTGTGGTCAAGAGGGTTACCATGTATGGGGGTGTGACCACATATCAGTACAGTGAGTGGGGGTGTGGCCCCATATATACAGGATGTGCAGGTACAATGTGTGGATAGAGGTGTGGTCTGCACTGATAATAATGAAGTGATTCCATATGACCAGGTGAAAAACATAAAACAACCAAACCGACAATAATACTAGACTATAGAATGAACTAAGAATGAACTAATTAAGAATAAGCTTAGCCTGCGTAAGCAAGTTGGAGGAAGAAGCTGAGCAGAACAGAAACCGATCCAAACAGTGGCATACATTAATTTAGTGTAATAATTATACAGAATAACTTCTCCTGCATTGGTCCATCAGAGCAGTGGAGCCATCATCAGACCATGGGTCTGTACAAACTTACAACACACTTCACACTTCATGTAATAAAAATAGAAGACACTCCCACGCACCATGCAAAGCTATGGTTTCCTGGCATTGAAATGAGAACAACTATACAGCATTTCTCGAGGGCTCAAATAATGAACTTTCCCGCTACACAGTAGTAGAGGTCAATGCATAAGTGGAGTTAACTACCTAATGCTGGTACAATAATAAAATACAATTTCTTAAGCCAAGAGTAGAAGAAATGTTTTAAACTGGCTAGTGATTGAAGGCAATTGCATCTGACCCTAAGTACCGTACAATAATTATTAGACTATACCTTGTGTGGCCGACTCCCTCTGTTTAGAGTAGCCTTTCCTGTCAGAAAATCACATACACTGCCTGCATTGAGTGATGAAGAAAGGGGAGCTACTCTACAGTCAATTACTGATAATGTTACGAAATGTACAAGCAACAGAATATTCGTACATGATACAGTAACTGGCCCTTTGGTGTCTATTATTGTGTGTCAGTCTCGTCCATAATTATTCAATCCATGGGCGAGGGAGGGCAGCAAATTGTATCATGATCGTAATACAAAGGCGTATTACATGGTATAGTAAGAGTCTGTCCTGGGTGGTGTGCTGTCCTAGCTGGTAGTAGGTAGGTCTTGTAGTGTTGGTTAGTTGGTGATGCTGGCTCTTAGTAGAACTTGCTGTCCCTCCGACTAGGTGTGGGGATAAAGACACGGATGATGTGTGTACTGTACACAAAAACACAGCATGTACGACACAATGCATGAGTGGAGGTGTGGTCAAGAGGGTTACCATGTATGGGGGTGTGACCACATATCAGTACAGTGAGTGGGGGTGTGGCCCCATATATACAGGATGTGCAGGTACAATGTGTGGATAGAGGTGCGGTCTGCACTGTATAAAAATTAATGAAGTGATTCCGTATGACCAGGTGAAAAACATAAAACAACCAAACCGACAATAATACTAGACTATAGAATGAACTAATTAAGAATAAGCTTAGCCTGCGTAAGCAAGTTGGAGGAAGAAGCTGAGCAGAACAGAAACCGATCCAAACAGTGGCATACATTAATTTAGTGTAATAATTATACAGAATAACTTCTCCTGCATTGGTCCATCAGAGCAGTGGAGCCATCATCAGATCATTGCCATACATTCATTGCCACCATGGGAGTCCTCTCTGTACAAACTTACAACACACTTCACACTTCATGTAATATAAATGGAAGACACTCCCACGCACCATGCAAAGCTATTGGTTTCCCTGGCATTGAAACGTGAACAACTATACAACATTTCTCAAGGGCTCAAATAACAAAATTTCCCGCTACACGGTTAATGCTGGTACACAATCAATTTCTTAAGGCAGAGTAGAAGAAATGTTTTAACTGGCTATAGTGATTGAAGGCAATTGCATCTGACCCAAAACAGAGAAGATCATCTAAGTACCGTACAATAATTATTAGACTATACCTTGTGTGGCCGACTCCCTCTGTTTAGAGTAGCCTTCCCTGTCAGAAAATCACATACACTGCCTGCAGATTGAGTGATGAAGAAAGGGGAGCTCAAGATGCTACTCTACAGTCCATTACTGATAATGCTACAAAATGTACAAGCAACAGAATATTTATACGTGATACAGTAACTGGCCCTTTGCCTCTCATGCAGAGGTGTCCAGTCCATCCCCGGCCTACTCAGAGCCAATAGCCAATAACAGATCATCTCCTCCTCAGAAAGCCGGCCTGGAACACATTCAGTACCCAATGAATCATTACAATATGAAATACAGCAGATAATTGCATAATTATAGTGATGTAACTAATGGCTTGGAGATCTATATAATCCTGTGCTCATTAAAGGGGCTGAATACCAGAAGATAGTACACTACATCACTTACATAATTATTATACTGACCCTTTCCTGTCGTATCTTGTAGTGCTCTTATATATACGTACGTCAGCAGCCATTCAGTGATAAAAATTAAGAGTGGGGCGTCCCCCATAAAAGATGAAATGACAATAAAATTATGAGAGTGATTGAATGCTGAATCCTGTGCTGTGCAGCGTTGAGTAGTTATCTGTGAGTAAGACATGAGAGAACAATATAAGGACAGTATACACAGAGCTACTTTAACACAAGGCTGTCACTATTAATATCCAACTACCACCTTGCTAGCTATAGCGCTCACCAAAAGGTGACCGACGTACAAGGAGACAGCCGGCAGGGTACACCTTGTCTTGCTCTCTCTTTGTCTCGTGGCTGCAAATAACATGTGCTCATCATGACATGCGCACTGAAGGCCTTGTGAAGAACATACCAGCCCCACCCACTAATTCTGCAAGAACATACCAGCCCCACCCACTATTTCTGCAAGCTAACAGGTGTATTTTGTTGACAATAATAATTAATTATTATCATTATGAGGAGACAATTGCAACAGGATAGAGATACTACGACTGCCTATTGACTGGTTTACTGCCTCTGCGACCTTGTGCACACTGTGGACAGAACCACTTGCCCTTGGGTTTGGACGTGAGATTCACACACTGGAAGTGGAACCATTCAATGGAACACTGCAAGAACAACATACAATGATAACAACACACCAAGAGTACAACTCTTACATCATCATTGTCACAACCGATCATCTCTCCAAAGGAAACTTGCTGACATAGACAGTAGGTTGGTTCATTGGGGTCTAAAGGTTGTGAAGAGAGGTCAGGCATAGGTACAGCAGGTACCGGTGGAGAAGACTCATCAACACTAGCCACCAGCCCTCCAGGAGTAGGAGCAGGAACAGTACTAGTCCTGTGTGGGGAGGAAGCTAACACACACACACACACACACACACTCACTTCTTCCTGATGGTCTTGATCTTCTTCTTGGCAGATCGTGCATTGTTGGGAGTGTCCTCATCATTGCACAGATCAACAGGACGCACTCTCTTAGTACCTGTATACCAAAGAGTGGTTACTATGGACACAAGAATGGTTGCGCTAGGTACCTGAGGAACGCTTTGCAGAGCTGATGATTCCACTCAATTTTTTGCCAGACGTCAACACTTTTTGAGCATGATAAAATTCGTCTATTGTTGAGGAGCTATCGACAGCTTTCTGTTTCTGGAGCAGCTGTTGTTCATAATCGTCCACCTACACAGACAACATGTGTATGGGTGGGTGGATGGTATGAGTGTGCTCACTGTCTCCAGCAATCGGGAAGAAACTTGAAGCTTTCGATTCCCCAAATCTCTAATGAGCAAAAGCTTGCTCTGTAGTCTTCTAAACAACACAACTTGTTGCCCCTCATCACCACTATTGTGCACAGCCACAGACAACAGTGTCTTGAGACTCTTTACATCTTCTACAGCACCTGCACAAACAGAAGTAACTAACACCACCACTACTACTGCACTGGTACTGTGGCCTACCTCTAGACTCCATTTGGGCAATATTGCTCTGTTCCGATTTCTAAATCCCATGCCTTCAGGACTACCGATACCGCAACGCGATGGCAGGATCCCAAAAGCAAGGAATCTAGAAATCAAACAGAGGCTATACTGTCAAGTTTTCCCAAAGGTAAGGATCGCTCAAGACGCTCGACTTGCTGATCATACAACAGGTCAACAGGGTCACAGCTAGTCCCTAAGGCAGGGCCTAGCACAGGCTCTACATCACCCTGAGGCATGATCCCAACTGTACAAAGCTCTAATCAGTACTAACCTAGATACAAAGATAATGGGCCACCTGCCATGCACACAAGCTCAAAGCTATTTAATAATTAACACACAGTAACTTACCCACTGGAATAGGTAGCACTCAATGGAGGTCTCCTCCTGTTCAAGTGGCAGGATGATGGAGTGGTTGGTTGGTCCATTGTATGGTGGGACTCCCTCCGTTGCACATGAAGAGAGAGAGATCGAGAGGGATAGAATAGTAGCCATGCAGCCATACACGTACACAGCTACAAGCATATTTAAAGCGCAGCACTCGAACTCATAGTAAGTGGGCAGGGCTATTCTTTGGGGAGATTGCTTATTTTTTACACGCTAGCATAATTATTCTGTGTACTGTACCGCAACATTATTATGCTAATAATTTGTGGGCGGGGCTGCAATACATAAGGCCTGTGGTCCATTGCATTAGGCAGTAGTATAGTAAAATACAGTTTGCAAGCTACAGATTTAATATGTCTTGGTCAATAGCAAGGAAGAAGCTGCAAGAGAGTCCGTTGCTGGGTTACCGGGAGCGTGGTGACAGCTTACCAGGCAAGGCTGGAGGGGGCAGTTTAGAAGGTGCTGATGCAGAGCTCTGTATTTCACTGCTCGAGAGAGGTCTCAACTTCACTGGTCTCAAGCATCGCATCCGCACTGCCAACCAAGAATGGGTCGAGCAGTTTCTGGTAGCAGGAGGTATGTCTGGCATCTTCACTGCACTGGAGAGTCTCGGGCAGAAGGGTTTCTCTAGTCTAACTGATGCATTGAGGCAACTGGAGTGTGTTGGATGTGTGAAAGCTATCATGAACAATCGGTTTGGGTTGGAGTTTATCATTGCATCTCCAGGAGAAGGATTTGTCAACAAACTTGCTCAAGGTGAGGGCCGGCTAGGGGATGGTGTGTGTGTGCACAGTGATAATGAATGTATTGTGTTATTGAATGGCTTTATATAATTATAGAGCTGGACACTAATAATGGTCTAGTTAAGACCCAAGTGTTGGAGCTGCTGAGTGCTCTGTGTTTGTACTCTGCACCCGGCTATCAGCTGGCAATGGACGCTCTCGATGATTACAAGGTAGTTTTATTAATAGTGTCGCTTTATTGAGTGTGTGTGTGTGTGTGTGTGTGCAGCGTATCAAAGGTCATGGCTATCGCTTCAGTCTCTTGGTACAAGAGCTTCGTTGTAGTGAGACTGAAGAGTATTGTGCGTGTGTGCTTGCCTTCATTAATTGCATCCTGAGTGGAGCTAAGGACCTCACAAGCAGAGTCAAGCTAAGAAACGAACTTATAGGTACGTGCATGCAGTACGTGTTCATTGGATAGTTTGTTTTGTCTTATTGTGTGATGTGATTACTCCCTCATGTGCGTGTGCAGCATTGCAGCTCTTGGAGGTCCTATCACCATGGCGACATACAGAGGACGAGGGATTGGGTACACAGTTAGAAGTGTTTCATGAGTCACGTTCTGATGATGATGATCAGATGACCATGCCTGGAAGTGTGGACATCAGCTCACACGAGGATCTCTTTAATGCTCTCTATGCCAAGGTCTGGACACTCCCACACATTATAATTATGTTTACTTGTTCCCCTAATCATGCATATTGCAGGTATGCAATACTCCCAGTGCTTTGCCCTTCTTGCACATTCTGCAAAGCCTCATGTTATTGGACAGAGACACACAACATGCTACTCTAGTCTGGGAAGCTATGGAATCCTTCACACAACGTGTTGTCCTAATGGAGACTCCAGACATATCAGCTGAAAAAGCACAAGAAGTGAGCATTGCTAGTTTAAGAAAGGCACTACAAGCAGAGAGCGACAGAGACACCACCACTGACACTACTACTACCAGTGGTGAGCTCTATGCACGAGTGTGTATGGTGTGTATCTTTAGCTCTTCCAGGAGGAGCACCACCCCCTCCACCCCCTCCACCAGGACTAGGAGGAGCACCACCCCCTCCACCACCTCCTCCACCAGGACTAGGAGGAGCACTGCCCCCTCCACCCCCTCCACCAGGACTAGGAGGAGCACCGCCCCCTCCACCACCTCCTCCACCAGGACTAGGAGGAGCACCGCCCCCTCCACCACCTCCACCAGGACTAGGAGGAGCTCCGCCCCCTCCACCCCCACCACCAGGACTAGGAGGAGCACCGCCCCCTCCACCACCTCCACCAGGACTAGGAGGAGCACCACCCCCTCCTCCCCCACCACCAGGACTAGGAGGAGCACTGCCCCCTCCACCAGGTGAATATATTCATTCATATTTCTCTCATCTGATATTCTTCCATGCATGTACAGGGGCACCTCCCTTTAGTGTGGCTAGTCTGGCTACTACACTTTTTGAGCAGGCAAGACATCATAAACCAAAGAAAGTTATGCGTAAACTAAACTGGGTGAAGGTTGCCAAGACGACAGCATCTGGTCCAACAACTCTGTGGCATCAGACAGTGTCAGGGACGACGGGGTTAAAGGTCAACATTGACCCGGAGGGTGTTGAGAGTTTGTTTGCTCAAGCCGTTATTAAAAAGAAGACCAAAACTGAGGAGGCAGGAGAAAAAGAGAAGAAGAAATCAGCAGTTGTACGTTTAGTAGCTATAAAAGTTATAATTATACTGTGACACTGTTGTGTGTGTGTGTGTGTGTGTGTGTGTGTGTGTGTGTGTGTGCGCGTAGGTGTCCCTATTGGACCAAAAGGCCAGTCTCAATGTCAACATCTTCCTCAAGCAATTCAAGAGGTGTGTGCTACTATAGACATGCTGTGTGTACTAGCTGCTCCCCTGCTATATAGACATGCTGTGTGTACTAGCTGCTCCCCTACTATATAGACATGCTGTGTGTACTAGCTGCTCCCCTACTATATAGACATGCTGTGTGTACTAGCTGCTCCCCTGCTATATAGACATGCTGTGTGTACTAGCTGCTCCCCTGCTATATAGACATGCTGTGTGTGTACTAGCTGCTCCCCTTGCAGTGATAATGTGTCCATTGTGAACATGATTGCTGATGGTGACTTGAACAGGATAAGCCTGGATCAACTCAAAGCTCTGGAGAAAATGCTACCAGACACTGGGCAGGTGTGCGTGGGTGGGTGGGTGCTGTTGACTATGTCAGTTAGCTTGCTAGCTGTTAATAGGACAGCAGTGGTGTTAGTAGTAGCTGGTCATTCCTTGTGTGCAGGTGGAGACAATCAAAGGCTATTCTGGTGACCCAGCATTATTAGGGCTGGCAGAAGACTTCTTCAGGAAACTCCTCAAAGTCAAAATGTGAGCTCAATAATAACAATAACAATATTGCCAAGGTTTCCCAGGAAAAGGTTCCCTCTTATAATAGCTAGTGTCTTCTGTTTGTGTGTGCATTACATTCCTGGCCCTCTGCTGCTAATGCAAGGCACAGCAGGACACTGATACTAATTGCTGTGGCTTCACAATAATATAATTGTGTAGGTACCCTTTGAGAATAGAAGCCATGCAGTTGCGTTTAGAATTTCGTGAAAAGCTGGAGGATTTGCGACCTGCAATTGCAACACTAGACAAGGCCATCTCAGAGCTGCTCTCTTGCTCCACTCTCTCTGACCTCTTCTATATTGTACTAGTGACTGGGAACATCATTAATGGAGTAAGTGTTGTCCTGTACACTGTCTACCAACTATTCAAACTGTGTGTGTGTGTGCAGGGTGGTAGAGCTGGGGATGCTTATGGCTTTACTGTGTCATCTCTTTCAAGACTTAAAGACACCAAATCCAACACACCCAGGCTCTCTCTGCTGCACTACATTGCTCAGGTGAGGATGATAGCGACAGACATGTGTGGTTGTTAGAACCTCCCCCATTGGGTTTTGTGGGCTCAGGCTGTCAACATCAGTTGATTGGGTGTGACAGATACGTGGGACTATATTCATGGAAAGTGGAATCTGATATTCCTCTTATTGTGCATTGTTGGCATGAATTCACCATTATTAGTAACTATAACAGGATACATTGTCTATATTGTCTGGTGTCAATGGAAGTTATTTGTTTTTCTAATGAGAACTCTTCATAACTCTAAAGTGCTTCCTAGGAAGTACTGCATGTTATGCTTTAGCTCTAATCAACACACATACCTTTAGCTCTAATCAACACACATACCTTTCCCTTCATAAATCCATTAACAATAATTGCTCATACACACTGTAGCTGTGCGAAGACCAAGCTCCAGAGCTGCTCACATTACAAGAGCAACTACCCAACCTGGAGAAGGCCAGCAGGTAAACACACACACTGCCATTGGTGGTGGACTCATGCTATGACTATGAATAGGGTATCTCCTGATTATTTGACTGGACAAGTGAATGAGATTAAAACAAAGGTCAAGAAAATCAAAGACAAAACTAAGAAAGCTCCAGACGACCTTAAAGCTCAGCTCAAAGCATTCCTAGCCGTGAGTGCAGAGGCTATACTCTCCAATTACCCATCATGCTCTTATAATATTACAGGAATCTGAAGCCATACTCTCGGAGCTACAGGGCAGTCTGGATAGTGTGAGTGGGCGTATGAAAGAGACTGCTGCTTATTTCTGTCAAGACTCAAAATTCAAACTTGAGGAAATGCTCAAAGAATTACTAGGGTTTACACGAGAGGTGGCAAATGCTCTCAAGGTATCATTACACACCCCACCCCCCACACACACACATACCCCACCCCCCACACACACACAGGAAAACCATCAGCGTGTCATACTGGAGGAAAAAAGACGAAAGAGAGAAGAGCAAAAGAAAGCAGCCCACGAGGCCCGACAAAGGAAGCTAGGGGTCGAAGGCCGTGACCCCAGCCCACCCCCTGATGAACCCGAGTGTATCATAGATAACCTGCTCAAGGAGATACGCGCTGGAACTAGTCTGAAGCAGACCAATCGAGTGACAGTACGTAAGAGGAAGACCTCTTCCCATCTCAAGCAAGAGGACCTGGCTAAACTGACAGTGATAGTAGGACAAGCTGCCACACACCCACGCTCATTAACATCCACAGAGGCTACAAAGATTGAAATAAATGTTGAAGCACCTGTCCCCACAGGAGATGATGATGTTTTCGTTGCTCCATCCAATCAGAATGCCCCTCAACTCCAGGCGTCCAATCAAAATGAAAAACACTTAAGCAAAGATACTGTTGCATCAGAGTCGTCCAATCAAAATGGAGAGTCTGTGGCGTCCAATCAGAATGGAGAGTCTGTGGCATCCAATCAGAATGGAGGGGCTGTGGCGTCCAATCAGAATGGAGGGGCTGTGGCGTCCAATCAGAATGGAGAGTCTGTGGCGTCCAATCAGAATGTAGAGACTGTGGCGTCCAATCAGAATGTAGAGACTGTGGCGTCCAATCAGAATGGAGAGTCTGTGGCGTCCAATCAGAATGTAGAGACTATGGCGTCCAATCTGAATGTAGAGACTGTGGCGTCTAATCAGAATGGAGAGTCTGTGGCGTCCAACCAGAATGGAGAGTCTGTGGCGTCCAATCAGAATGGAGGGGCTGTGGCGTCCAATCAGAATGGAGGGACTGTGGTCAATGGCGACTCTAAAGACCAGGTGTGTGTGTGTGTTACCAGGAGTGTATGAAGAGGAGTATGCGACTCCCACGCACATTCCATTCTACATCCCGGACTGAATCCGTCACTAACACTTGTAGTTGTGTAAACTGTTAGCCATGAATAAAATTAAATGTGGGCTGAAGGTACAAACCACAGCAGACCATGTGTCATTTTTAACTAACCCTAGCACCCACTTAAGATGAGGTCTGATAGTGACGGTGGTATGACTACTCATACCGGAACCTGGTTTACACTACAACTCCTCTTCGTACACTCCTGGTGTTACTTATGTACTGTGTGCTCAATCATCCTTCCCTACTGTACTGCAGGTTGTTGAGAGAGTGACTGGGAAGCTGCTCAAGCGTGATATGTGTGCTGGACTGGCTGCACTCACTGCCGTAGCCCTCTCTCTAGTACCAGAGGGTTGTCATGCTGTCAGTATCCATAGCAACCACCCCACCAAGAACGACCAGGACAGTACAACTCTCTAACACTGTAACACAGTAGAACATGAAAGCTAACATAGCTTTATTGATATTTAATTTGTTCTTTCAAATTTTTAATTCGTTTGATGATAATTATTGACCTCGACATCCATACCAGTAAATGATTAATAATTAGAAATAGTTTGATTGTATATAATTAGTTGGTAGATTCTTGTCCAGTGAAGAGTGGGTACTTCCCCTCCACTTGTTCCCATGTCATGTCACCATCCACTAGCCCACGCACCACCGAACACAAGTCACCCATCTGTGCAGTAGTGTATAAACACAAGAGTCAGCAAACACACACAGGCTATAGGTGCTCACACAGGTGCTCACATAGGCTCTAGGTACACACACAGGCTATAGGTGCACACACAGGCTATAGGTACACACACAGGCTATAGGTGCTCACACAGGCTATAGGTGCTCACACAGGCTATAGGTGCTCACACAGGTGCTTACACAGGCTATAGGTGCTCACACAGGCTATAGGTGCTCACACAGGTGCTCACACAGGCTATAGGTGCTCACACAGGCTATAGGTGCTCACACAGGTGCTTACACAGGCTATAGGTGCTCACACAGGCTATAGGTGCTCACACAGGTGCTCACACAGGCTATAGGTGCTCACACAGGTGCTCACACAGGCTATAGGTGCTCACACAGGCTATAGGTGCTCACACAGGTGCTCACACAGGCTATAGGTGCTCACACAGGCTATAGGTACACACACAGGCTATAGGTGCTCACACAGGCTATAGGTGCACACACAGGCTATAGGTGCTCACACAGGTGCTCACACAGGCTATAGGTGCTCACACAGGCTATAGGTACACACAGGCTATAGGTGCTCACACAGGCTATAGGTGCTCACACAGGCTATAGGTACACACAGGCTATAGGTACACACACAGGCTATAGGTGCTCACACAGGCTATAGGTACACACACAGGCTATAGATACTCACACAGGCTATAGGTACACACACAGGCTATAGGTACACACGCAGGCTATAGGTGCTCACACAGGCTATAGGTACACACACAGGCTATAGGTGCTCACACAGGCTATAGGTACACACACAGGCTATAGGTACACACACAGGCTATAGGTGCTCACACAGGCTATAGGTACACACACAGGCTATAGGTGCTCACACAGGCTATAGGTACACACACAGGCTATAGGTGCTCACACAGGCTATAGGTACACACACAGGCTATAGGTACTCACACAGGCTTAGGTACACACACAGGCTATAGGTGCTCACACAGGCTATAGGTACACACACAGGCTATAGGTACTCACACAGGCTATAGGTGCTCACACAGGCTATAGGTACACACACAGGCTATAGGTGCTCACACAGGCTATAGGTGCTCACACAGGCTATAGGTACTCACACAGGCTATAGGTACACACAGGCTATAGGTACACACAGGCTATAGGTGCTCACACAGGCTATAGGTACTCACACAGGCTATAGGTACACACAGGCTATAGGTACTCACACAGGCTATAGGTACACACACAGGCTATAGGTACACACACAGGCTATAAGTACTCACACAGGCTATAGGTACACACACAGGCTATAGGTACACACACAGGCTATAGGTACACACACAGGCTATAGGTACACACAGGCTATAGGTGCTCACACAGGCTATAGGTACACACAGGCTATAGGTGCTCACACAGGCTATAGGTACACGCAGGCTATAGGTGCACACACAGGCTATAGGTACACACAGGCTATAGGTACTCACACAGGCTATAGGTACACACAGGCTATAGGTACACACACAGGCTATAGGTACACACAGGCTATAGGTACACACAGGCTATAGGTGCACACAGGCTATAGGTACTCACACAGGCTATAGGTACACACAGGCTATAGGTACACACACAGGCTATAGGTACACACAGGCTATAGGTACACACAGGCTATAGGTACACACAGGCTATAGGTGCACACAGGCTATAGGTACTCACACAGGCTATAGGTACACACAGGCTATAGGTACTCACACAGGCTATAGGTACACACACAGGCTATAGGTACACACACAGGCTATAAGTACTCACACAGGCTATAGGTACACACACAGGCTATAGGTACACACACAGGCTATAGGTACACACACAGGCTATAGGTACACACAGGCTATAGGTGCTCACACAGGCTATAGGTACACACAGGCTATAGGTGCTCACGCAGGCTATAGGTACACGCAGGCTATAGGTGCACACACAGGCTATAGGTACACACAGGCTATAGGTACTCACACAGGCTATAGGTACACACAGGCTATAGGTACACACACAGGCTATAGGTACACACAGGCTATAGGTACACACAGGCTATAGGTGCACACAGGCTATAGGTACTCACACAGGCTATAGGTACACACAGGCTATAGGTACACACACAGGCTATAGGTACACACAGGCTATAGGTACACACAGGCTATAGGTACACACAGGCTATAGGTGCACACAGGCTATAGGTACTCACACAGGCTATAGGTACACACAGGCTATAGGTACACACACAGGCTATAGGTACACACACAGGCTATAGGTACACACACAGGCTATAGGTACTCACACAGGCTATAGGTACACACACAGGCTATAGGTGCTCACACAGGCTATAGGTGCTCACACAGGCTATAGGTACACACACAGGCTATAGGTGCTCACACAGGCTATAGGTACACACAGGCTATAGGTACACACACAGGCTATAGGTGCTCACACAGGCTATAGGTACACACACAGGCTATAGGTGCTCACACAGGCTATAGGTACACACACAGGCTATAGGTACTCACACAGGCTTAGGTACACACACAGGCTATAGGTGCTCACACAGGCTATAGGTACACACACAGGCTATAGGTACTCACACAGGCTATAGGTGCTCACACAGGCTATAGGTACACACACAGGCTATAGGTGCTCACACAGGCTATAGGTGCTCACACAGGCTATAGGTACTCACACAGGCTATAGGTACACACAGGCTATAGGTACACACAGGCTATAGGTGCTCACACAGGCTATAGGTACTCACACAGGCTATAGGTACACACAGGCTATAGGTACTCACACAGGCTATAGGTACACACACAGGCTATAGGTACACACACAGGCTATAAGTACTCACACAGGCTATAGGTACACACACAGGCTATAGGTACACACACAGGCTATAGGTACACACACAGGCTATAGGTACACACAGGCTATAGGTGCTCACACAGGCTATAGGTACACACAGGCTATAGGTGCTCACACAGGCTATAGGTACACGCAGGCTATAGGTGCACACACAGGCTATAGGTACACACAGGCTATAGGTACTCACACAGGCTATAGGTACACACAGGCTATAGGTACACACACAGGCTATAGGTACACACAGGCTATAGGTACACACAGGCTATAGGTGCACACAGGCTATAGGTACTCACACAGGCTATAGGTACACACAGGCTATAGGTACACACACAGGCTATAGGTACACACAGGCTATAGGTACACACAGGCTATAGGTACACACAGGCTATAGGTGCACACAGGCTATAGGTACTCACACAGGCTATAGGTACACACAGGCTATAGGTACTCACACAGGCTATAGGTACACACACAGGCTATAGGTACACACACAGGCTATAAGTACTCACACAGGCTATAGGTACACACACAGGCTATAGGTACACACACAGGCTATAGGTACACACACAGGCTATAGGTACACACAGGCTATAGGTGCTCACACAGGCTATAGGTACACACAGGCTATAGGTGCTCACACAGGCTATAGGTACACGCAGGCTATAGGTGCACACACAGGCTATAGGTACACACAGGCTATAGGTACTCACACAGGCTATAGGTACACACAGGCTATAGGTACACACACAGGCTATAGGTACACACAGGCTATAGGTACACACAGGCTATAGGTGCACACAGGCTATAGGTACTCACACAGGCTATAGGTACACACAGGCTATAGGTACACACACAGGCTATAGGTACACACAGGCTATAGGTACACACAGGCTATAGGTACACACAGGCTATAGGTGCACACAGGCTATAGGTACTCACACAGGCTATAGGTACACACAGGCTATAGGTACACACACAGGCTATAGGTACACACACAGGCTATAGGTACACACAGGCTATAGGTACTCACACAGGCTATAGGTACACACACAGGCTATAGGTGCTCACACAGGCTATAGGTGCTCACACAGGCTATAGGTACACACACAGGCTATAGGTGCTCACACAGGCTATAGGTACACACAGGCTATAGGTACACACACAGGCTATAGGTACTCACACAGGCTATAGGTACACACAGGCTATAGGTACACACACAGGCTATAGGTACACACAGGCTATAGGTACTCACACAGGCTATAGGTACACACAGGCTATACAGCCCTGTGCAGCCAACCTCATTCACACACTGGGTATGTGTTTACTTGTCTAATGCAATTAGTGGTCATGGCACTCCCACTGTCACCCAGACTGGGTACATGATCTAGATATCTTACTATCTTAGTATAGCCTGCTAGAGGTACAGTACATCATACAACTTGCAGTACATCATACAACTTGCCCTACTCTCGGCCGAAATATTCAACTATACGCTAAATATAATTTCTCTTTCAGTTTTGCTGCACTGCAATCCACTGTATGGTAGACAGCCATCACCATGCACACAGGCTAATACACACAGTGTACCTTGACCCTAGCGTACCTTGACCCGCACTTGTCTCATAGAGTTTCTCTCTCTGAGGGTAACACTAGAACTAGTTAGAGTGTCAAAGTCCACAGTGACGCCATAAGCCACACCCACTTCATCTGTACGAGCATATCTCCGTCCAATGGAACCACTGCTATCATCAACCTTGATGGAGACACGAGCAACCTTTAGCTCCTTCACTGTGTGTGTGTGTGTGTTTGTAAAACACAGTAGAGCCACAATGTAGCTTACCAATGGTGCATGTCAATGTAGCTTACCAATGGTGACAATGTAGCTTACCAATGGTGACAATGTAGCTTACCAATGGTGACAATGTAGCTTACCAATGGTGTCAATGTAGCTTACCAATGGTGTCAATGTAGCTTACCAATGGTGTCAATGTAGCTTACCAATGGTGACAATGTAGCTTACCAATGGTGACAATGTAGCTTACCAATGGTGTCAATGTAGGGTTGGAACTGTGTGTTTCCACTGAGTGGCAGCACAGAGCAAGCAATGGGAGCAATGGCTGGTGGTAGGGACAACCACACACGTTGGGAATCACCCTCACGTACATTCAAGTTATGCTCCAGTACACAATACAAGATTCTCCCTACTCCAAACGAAGGCTCAATCACTGATGGTACCACATCTACAGCTGTGTGGGGGGTACAAGGGGACGTAGCATAGTGCATGGGGGGCGTGGCATTAATAGACCTACTGTGAACTTCTTTCTGATAGGTCTTGAACTTGATCATGGCTGGCTCCAATGTGAATTCATTACCCCCCACAGTCACTGTAGCTGCTCTGCAGGAGGTGTGCTAATCACATGACATGCCATATGTCTACACTCACCCCATACTAAGCTGGGACTCCAGTTTCTGCATGGCTTCTCTCTCTTGTCCTGCTAACCACTCAAGAAGAGCTTTAGCATCTTTCCTGAACTTCTTGCCAATGGCTCCTTTGTCTGGTAGTGCTTCAACCACCTCAACCAGACGCTATATACTAGTTAAGCCATACAATGCACACAAAACACTGCTTATTATTAGGTAGTCGGATACAGGCTCTGGTAGCTATTAGTCGTGGGATACAGGCTCTGGTAGCTGCTCTTTAGCACAAAGGTCCACTTTAGTAGCTGCTGCATGTTTCTCCAGATCATAGCACGAGCGATCTGCACATCCCACACACTCCACCCACCCCTACACATAACACACACATCACACATCACACTCACATGACTAGTGAAGGGAGACTAACGTACATAAGAGGTCTTGCATTCTGCATCCCAGCAATCCTTGGCATAATGGGCCATCTCTGTAGACATGTGCTGGCGGAATCTCAAGTGCTCTACATTAATACCAGCTCTCAACAGAAACTCGTGGATACGTCCCATATAGTAGCCCAGGGTCTCATTAGCCACCAGCCCCTGCAATCATCAGTATATTAGCAGCTCAGTATACTAGCTCAGTATACTAGCTCAGTATACTAGCTCAGTATGCTAGCTCAGTATACTAGCTCAGTATACCTGTTCCACGGCATCTCCGAGGCGGAGTGCTTTTGGAGAGTTGCCCTCTATTTGATCAGTGGCACTGTACAATGTCAGTCGAAGATCAGCTACTTTGTCAAACTTTGGGAACTTATTGCGTTTCTCTGGATTAACAAAATGCTCTATTTCTGCCATTTCAAATTCTCTCACTCTCAGTATTCCAGATCGCGGAGAAATCTCGTTACGAAATGCTTTCCCAATCTGAGCAGCAGCAAATGGCAGCCTGCCATAGTTGAACTCTAACAAGCGCTTGAAGTTGACAAATATTCCTTGTGCTGTTTCAGGACGAAGAAAGCTGCAAGCAAGCATGATGGATGGTGGGTTAAGGTGAGGGATGTGAGTACCTTGCCAACTGTCCACTAGGTCCAATGGAGGTGCCAAACATGAGGTTGAGCTCCACTGGGGCTGAGATGGGGTTGTTAGTGAGGGGGGCAGTTACACTGTACTCTGTGAGCTTAGCCCCTAGCTGCTCCTTGTTGTAACCATCCACCTACAGTACATATAGGATAACCCTGAACCACAACACATACCCAGTGTGGGTGTGTGCGTGTGTGTGTGTGTGTGTGTGTGTGTGTGTGGGTGTGTGTGTGAGTGTGTTGTGTGTGTGTGTGTGTGTGTGTGTGTGTGTGTGTGTGTGTGTGGGTGGGTGGGTGGGTATTCACACCTTTCTGATGACCTCCTGATATTCCTTGATCTTATCAGGAGCTGCTTTGGAGGACAGCTTCTCCAAATGCTCTTCCAGTAAATGGTCTGCTCTAAAGAATTCTCCAGTTATCAAATCTTTGACCATGAGATCAGAAAACCGTTCAGCGTGGCCACTAGCTCTGTAGGGGGGCGTGGCTACGGTAATAGTAGCTAGTCTTTAGCTCTTACTTGAGAACAGCCTCGGGAGTAAGTGTGGAACACTCTACTTGCAGCATGTCCTCCTCTTCCACAAAGTGAGCCTTCCAGAGAGACAACAGGTTGTTCTTCATAGTGCAGCCCAGGGGACCATAATCATACAGGCCAGCCACTCCTACACACACAGTCTCATACAGTGGACTGTGGGGATACACTTACCTCCATATATGGAGAAAGATGGAGCCACAAAGAAGCGCCTCTTCATGAGATCCTCCAAACCAGCCTTATCAAACAATGACTTTGTTGGAGGGGACAGAGATTTCTCTTTGTTCTCGAGAGCTTTCTTACAAGCCTTGAGTTGTGCAACGGCTGCAGTCACTTCACTCTTGGGACCTCCTCCTTCTTTAAGTTTACGAACAACAGCACCCTACAGCAAGCAAGGTGGGGGGTCACACACACCCACACACATATATAACGTACCTGCTCCTTGACTGCTTGTCTGAGTGGTGCTAATACAGCCTCTGATCCTGACGCCATCTTGGACACTGTACGCAAGTGCAGCAACTTTTGGTAGTGGATACAGACTCTCTTGATGGCTGCAATCATCAGCTATTAAATGGTTCAGTGAAAAGCCTTTGTCTAGGTCCATGTGCAGTAGTGCCACGCCCCCTTCCACCAATCCAGCCGGCCACAGTCGAGTCTAGGTGCATGTCATGGTTCAATTCCTGCCCCTGGCTGGATAATTTCACCATTATTTTTTTGGCTGTCCATCGAGATGGCTCCATCAAAAAGAAGGAGATCAAAAGCTGCTACCAAAGTCCATGTAAGGATCTAGCATATGCATATGCATGGTGATATTAAACATGATGTGTGTGTGCAGGCCTCTAGTTCCCAGCCTGAGGCCAATGGTGTCCCCCCAGGCCCGACCACTACCAGTGCTGAGGATACTAATGTGGAGTCCGTCATCAGTGCTAGCATAAACGCTGCTAGTGGTGGTGGTGTTCGCCTTACTAGGAGCAGCTCGCTGGATGGCTATGTGTCAGAGGGAGGAGACAGGTACGTACATGAGGGAGTGTCATACAATGAGGGGGTGTCACACAGTGTCATACAGTGAGGGGGTGTCACACAGTGTCATACAATGAGGGGGTGTCACACAGTGTCATACAGTGAGGGGTGTCATACAGTGTCATACAATGAGGGGGTGTCATACAGTGTCATACAGTGAGTGGGTGTCACACAGTAGATCACGAGCTCCTCCATTTCCAAACTTGCTACCATCTCAATCCCATCGCTTGTATACTTGAGGTTATGTTTTTTCTTTTCATTACTTTTTGCTTTTTTGGTTTTTTGTCTTGTACTAAATGGACCCACCTGAAAACTCACAACTTTGTGGATTTGGTATTCCTATTCACTTGTAGGAAGAGTGAGGGGAAGGGCAAGCGCAAGAGAATATTCATAGCCAGAGATTCTATCTTAACGTGAGCTATTATTATCATATAATTATTATAATTGTAATGACGCCATGCAGAGCGTTGTGTCGTGATGACCCTAACTTCCGCTCCTTGTATCACGCCTTCATGGTCATGGTAGTCACTGCTATACTGTACTCTATGCTCAAGGATAGTGTGGAGGCTGCAAGGTACACCCACACCACACACATCCTTCACACGCCCACACACACACACACCCTCACACAGTCCACACATAGACTTTAGGATGTTTACCTCTGGATTTGGCCCCCCCCACCAATCCCTTATCATGCTGCTTGTGTGGACACCATTACAGATGGCAGCTCTATTAGTGTACCCAGCATTCAAGGTATGTACAACATGACGAGGAGGTTACAAAGAATAACTAGTTGTTATTGTCCGCAGGTATGGGAATGGGCCCATCCAAGGTTTGGGAGAGTCGCTGACTCAGCAGCTATTGTCATGATGATAGCGTACAACTTCCTGGCTCACTGTGTAGTGGTTGCATCCATCGTGCACCTTGACCTCCCATCCATCCCATCAGTAGTCATTGCCCTTGAGCAAGTACGTTACCATAGCAACATGCACAGGTTACATAGAAACATTGTGTTTGCAGCTTCGTTTCTCTCTCAAGAGCTACTCATTTATTCGTGAGAATGGGGTCAAAGTTCTTCGTCCGTGGAGCAAGGATGATGAGGATGGTCCGCATATTTGGTACGGAGGTCAAATGGAGGTCACCGTGGGGTCATTTAGTAAGTACCTGTACTTCTTGCTTGCTCCCACTCTCATATATAGGGACAACTATCCGAGGTGAGTCAATAATACCATCTCCTCATTATATATATTAGTGTGTGTGTACAGGATACCAAGAGTCAGACCTCTTCGTGTCCTCTCTCACTTTATTAAGGTATAATCAGGACACCATCACACGCACACCCACACCCACACACACACACGCGCACACACACACACACACACTCAGTGCTGCATATCGCTGGCATTTGTGTCCATTATTGTCAAGGAAGTGTTTGGTGCGAGCTTCACACAAGAGTAAGCCCCTCACCATGTCACTATATAACCCGGCCCTCACCATGTCACACCATGTCACTATATAACCCGGCCCTCACCATGTCACACCATGTCACTATATAACTCGTCACTATAATTATCACTGTGTTAGTTGGCAGCTACTGGCTAAGATGTTCCTCTCTTGCATGCTCTGGGGGCTCATCCTCCAGTTCATGGCTGGCTACTTCTTCCTTCACTGTTGGAGCAACCTTTTTGGAGAGCTGCTCAGATTTGCTGACAGGCAGTTTTATTCTGTAAGTCCGCCCACACCACCCACACTCCGCCCACACCACCCTCCTCACAGGACTGGTGGACATGCAACTCATTCTCTCAGTTCTACCGCAAGTGGAACCTTCTTGTACATGACTGGATAAAAGCCTACGTTTATCAGGACTTGAAAAACGTACGTAAAATCATTGTAAATTAAAAGTCTATAATTATGATATGCCTGTTTTCGTAGCTAACTTTGAGAGCCCATCTTGTGTTGCGAGCTCTTTAGGTTGAGATCAGTTAATGTTTAGGCCCAAATTCTTTCTTTTGTACAGAAATTCAAGAATCCTGTGTTCAACAAGATGGCATTTGTCCCGTGTATCTTGATGTCAGCCATCTATCATGAGTATGTGTTGTGGGCTCCACTTCGTTTCGTTCTCCCAGTGTTGCTATTGCAATACTCCACCTTTGGCCGTGAGTCACACACGTATGCCCGCCCCCACACACACACCCTCACATATATGCCCGCCCCCACACACACACCCTCACACATATGCCCCTCCTATGTAGTATTGTTATTTGCTCTGAAGCCAAGTTCCCACTCTTCATGGAACTACTTGATTCATGTTGGACTGCAAGTGGGCGTGTCCCTCATGGTATTCTGTTATGTGATGGAATTCAACGCACGAATCACATGTCCCAAAGAAGAGAATGCAGTCAATACTTTCGTACCACGATTCTTGGAGTGTTATTTCAAGAACTTAACTAAATCATAACTATAATTAATTATATCTACCCAACCCTTGTAATGATTACCCCTTAACAACATTATTGATGTATTCTTTTTCTTGTACGTGTGAATAAATGTTGTGTGTTGGTTGACAATTAAGATAATTGAAAGTTATGAAAGTTTTAGTCAGTTTGGGTTAGGTTAGTTTGGCTAATTAAGTCTTTGAATTTCTGTCGGACTTGTTTGCAGAATATCTTTAGTTCTCCTCCTTCATTGAGTTGATCCAGTAGACACTGTACACCATGGAGGGGTGGATCCATACACACTACTGTATGTGTGTGTGTGTGTGGGTGTGAGTGTGTGGGTGGGTGGGTGTGTGGGTGGGTGTGTGTGTGTGTGTGTGTGTGTGTGTGTGTGTGTGTGTGTGTGTGTAGTGATTTACTGGTGGCCACTATAATTATACGGATGCTATTAATGGATGGATACCTGTCCACTTCTCTCCCTCTATGTCCATTGTGATGGAGCAGCGGCGATCGGGACACTTGTCATTTAGGTGTAAGAACATAAATGAAATAGCTCGATCTATTGAGGAACATAATTATAATTATGACAACAACTATAATAGTATAAATACTCTCACCTTCAGTAATTTTGAAGTCCAATCCAAACGCTCTAGAGAAGAAGTTGACTTTCTTAAGATCACTATAATCCAGCGGAACACTCAGCTCTGTAATGGGAGAAAGGGGTGTGGTCATGTGATGTCATGTGATGTCCTCACCTTGGAAGGTTTGTTCTGCCTCGTCCAATTTGTTCATCCAATGTTGAGCTTCTTCACTCATTCTCTTCAATACAAGACTGTCCTCACGAGCACTGTCCACCTCTCCCATCAGGTCACTCATCCCTTCTGTGTGTGTGGGGGGGCGTGTGTGTGTGTGTGTGGTGGGTGGACAGCAGATCAGAGGAGGTACGACATCCGCGTGTCATCTGCGTGTCTTTAACACACATATTCCGAACTTTGACCTAAGGAATTTGTGTCTAAAACGTTTCCTTTGACACGCGGATGTCGTACCTCCTCTGGATGGACAGTGCTTACCTTGAGCACCTTCTAGCGACTCTAGGGATAATCTAATCTCCTGAAGACCCTTGAGCTCGTTCACTGCTTCCAGCGCTTCCTTGTACCTCGCCACACTCTCCAACTTCTCTTCCATCATGAGCACACGTACACGTACGTACGTACGTATGTACACACCAAAAAGTATTTCAGTATTTCTTCAAAAATTGTAGGAGGTCAAAGGTCGGTCACCAGGCACCCTCTAATCCACTAATGCGGCCTGGAATCGAGACTAATGAGTAATGCGTTGTTTGCGCACGGGAAATACATGCTTCTGCGCATTTATCTGAACATCAGCAGTTTTCACTAGCAACTGACTACATTGCATTGTACATGTAATGAAAATGGATTCTAGTCAGTTTTGGCTTCCTCCAGGAGTGAAATGGTGTCGTCTCAATCGTGGTGATCCACTGTACCTACTGCTCGCCCCGTGGATAGCGCTGGGCTTGTTACTGCTGAGGGCATTTGTGGAAGAGTGAGTGATTGCATGTACTTTAATACTACTGTAGCTACTGAATGGCTTCTGTGTATGTGTGTAGTGGGTTGCTGGCGCCTATGGGGAAGTGGCTGGCTATATCTGACAGGTCCTGCACTACTCCTCAGCTGCAACCAAAACTAGAGAAGGTCTTCAAGTTAGCAAAGCATCCATCCAAGGATCTGGTGGGTTTCCGCTGAATGGTATTACAAGATGACGTACATGATATTGTTGTATTGATGTATTCAATAGTCGTAATTATCAGCACAAAAAGAATACATTTTGTTCGTAATCACCAGCCAAAGACTTTATTGGAGCAGTCTTCCCTACATAGATTTCCTCATTGGCTAAAGAGATAGGTTGGACACAGTACAAAGTTCATAGTTGGTTCTGGAGGGCACGCAATCACAAGAAGGTATCACTGCTCACAAAGTTTAAGGAGACAGGGTAAGGTCACTACATGTACATTATTGTGGTGACACTCATTCTTCTTCTCCTACACATTAGGTGGAGATTCTTGGCCTACTTATCTCTTGTGGTGTATGGATTGTGGGCCAATCTCAAGGTTGGTTGATATGTACTCTTATATGGTGTGTGTCTATTCAGCATATTAGGAGCCTTGTGTGTGGGATCTATCCACCTGTTACCATGGCTACCCCACCACACCGCCTACTAAAGAGGTGCTCCTCTACTGGGCATTTCAACTAGCATTTTATTGCTCCCTTTTAGTCTCCCACTTTAAAGACATTCGCCGCAAGGTTAGTTTATTATTGCACACCATATACATTACAAAATTGAAACCCAACGTTGTTATTCAGGACTTCTACCAGATGTTTGTACACCACATAACCACATTAGCTCTGCTGACATTTGCTTACACTGTCAACATGCTGCAGACTGGCATGCTCATTGCATTAGTCCATGATCTCTCTGATGTTCCATTGGAGGTGAGTCTAGTACACTCATGATCACATGATCACACTCATACCTCCCCTCCCTTTAGTTGGCTAAGATGCTCCATTATGCTTCCTATGAGGGACTGGCACAAGCATCATTTGTTTTCTTCACTCTTATGTTTATTCTCACTCGCTTGGTTATCCTACCCTTCTGGCTGATATGGAGTGTCGCCTTTGATATTCCTGCCCTCCTAGGAAGCTTCCCAGCCCTCTACCTGTTCACAGGTTGTCTACTGCTATTGCAGGTACCCCCCCCCCCCCCCTAGTGTGCTAGCCTACTTATACACTATACCCCCCCCCCCTAGTGTGCTAGCCTACTTATACACTATACACCCCCCCCCCAGTGTGCTAGCCTACTTGTACACTATACCCCCCCCCTAGTGTGCTAGCCTACTTGTACACTATACCCCCCCCCCCCTAGTGTGCTAGCCTACTTGTACACTATACCCCCCCCCCCCCCTAGTGTGCTAGCCTACTTGTACACTATACCCCCCCCCCCTAGTGTGCTAGCCTACTTGTACACTATACCCCCCCCCCTAGTGTGCTAGCCTACTTGTACACTATACCCCCCCCTAGTGTGCTAGCCTACTTGTACACTATACCCCCCCCCCCCCTAGTGTGCTAGCCTACTTGTACACTATACCCCCCCCCCTAGTGTGCTAGCCTACTTGTACACTATACCCCCCCCCTAGTGTGCTAGCCTACTTGTACACTATACCCCCCCTAGTGTGCTAGCCTACTTGTACACTATACCCCCCCCCCCCTAGTGTGCTAGCCTACTTGTACACTATACCCCCCCCCCTAGTGTGCTAGCCTACTTGTACACTATACCCCCCCCCCCTAGTGTGCTAGCCTACTTGTACACTATACCCCCCCCCCCCAGTGTGCTAGCCTACTTGTACACTATACCCCCCCCCTAGTGTGCTAGCCTACTTGTACACTATACCCCCCCCCCCTAGTGTGCTAGCCTACTTGTACACTATACCCCCCCCCCCTAGTGTGCTAGCCTACTTGTACACTATACCCCCCCCCCCCCCCCCTAGTGTGTCCCCTAGTGTGTGTTACCTAGTCTACTTACACTACTCATCCTCCAGATGCTCCACTTGTATTGGTTCAAACTGATTGCAACGATGGTATGGGATCTGATGTCTAAAAAGGAGATGAAAGGAGACACCAGAAGTGACTCTGAGCTATCAGATTGCAACCTGAGCTCCATAGACAGTCATAGCAATGGACTGCAATGTGAAAGAAAAAAATCAATTTAATCAATTGAATATGCCATCAAAGTATATGGACTATAATAGTACCAGATAACAGTATATATACAATAGCTACTTTGTGCTGCACACAATGCATGTACACTTTAGGCCTTTATAGTCACAAGGTTACAGCACACCTATAATTATTCATCTTTTTATGATTGTATTTATTCCCATTCCATCAAAAGTTATCACGACAACCATCACAGTAATCATGGTCCATTATAATTATTGTTCACTACAATGGACATTGCATGTGAATTGGAGCTTGAAATTAAAGCTAAAAGTGAAAGTTAGTGTTTATAGTTCCAGAGTAGGGAAGACAGCAGAGTGGAGGCTGGTCAGCACATCACAATAGAATAAGGTTGTTCCAGCCAGCCCTACATGTATGAGGGAGTTATACACAGTGTGGTGTATATAGTAGGTAGGTACCTTCAAACAAGGAGAAGAGTGTGTCAGGAGTGGCTCTCTCACTAGCTGTCAAACACCACTCTGTGAACTAACCTCAACAGTATAATAATATACTACACAAACTTGACACCCACCTTAATGACCCTCTCCAAGTGATGCTTGTCTCCCGTCACCTTGAACAGTTGTATAAAGGTGTAGGCATTTCCTGCAACACCGTGACACAGGCCATAGCCCTTCCTGAGTAGACCTCTCCTCCACACCACCTCTCCACAGTCCAGGGCAGCCTTTAGGTACACCTCATCCCCAAACACCTACACCATGCACACACCAAGGCAGTGACTACCCAGTCAGCCAGCCATGTGTACTCACCTTGTAAGCCAGGCCGAACAGATGGACCGCCCCAGGAGCACCATGACACCAGTGTACTAATACATCATGATTACTGCTCTCCAAGGAAGAGGGTAGATTACCAGAGGGATATCTCACAGAGAGCAGGAAGTCCACACATGGCTTCACTAGAGAGTGTATACGAGGTTGAATCCTCTCCACAGGTACCTACATAATTATGTTGTGTGAGTTAGTTTATACGTACAGAGGTGTACTGACTTGTAACAGCAGCGTTAAGATACCAGCCAGGCCATGCGCTGCTCCAAGATAATGGCGATGGTGCCAAGTGAACATCATTGGACAGTTGAATGCTTCCTCCTTTCCCAAGAGACCACTACTCAGAATAGCCTCCACCAGATCAGCAATCACAGCGTCTTCAAATGAGCCAGGAAGTGTTTTGTTAACTAGTAGCATTGAATATAGTAGTCCAGCATGACCATACAGTAGCTCACTAGGATGATCAGACAGGCTGGGTTTAGCCTTTGAGTATAGATCTTGTAATGCGGCTATGTATTGTCCTGATAGGCTAGCATGCTGTAACTTGTGATGAACTAGTGCAGCAATAGCTAGTGGACCACTGGCCCCACACAAGAACGTGTAGCGTCGATCATCCAGAGCTGCCAATGCTGACTCCAACAATCTCTCTGCTATCTCCAGCTGTGGCAGTGGGTCTGACTTGTACACAGTGAGGGCCAGATGATAGTGCAGCAACGCTATACCTGTATCAGCACACTGTGAGTGTAGTTACTAATAATCAGGGCTCATACCAGCTGTCCCAGTGTATACAGTGTGGTCTCGGGTTGATTGACTGAGGCAATTATCATCAATAGCTGCAATATTAGCAGCAATGTTGTGCTCCAACCTTGCCACCAACTCAGCAGATAGCTACAAGATTAAAGAGAGAAGGTGTGTGATGTAGATCTATTCTAGGCTACTCTAGGGCCAGTGTACCTTCCCCACGGCTGCTCCAGGGTGGTTGCAAGCTGCATCACTCAGGTAGGGGTTCTCAAAGCAACGCAAATCCTCTGAAAGATTCACTTTCTTAGCTTTTCTTCCAGCCATTAATATTTGTTTTGAAGCAGGTAGTGCGGCCTTGAATTGAAGCAATCTCGGGCTACTGTTGTTTCGAAATAAAGCCGTACCAGAGGATGCCCCTCCCATAATTAGTCATTAATTAATTCTGGGCTAAACCCAATTTAATTTTAATTTTCTCAAGCGTCCAGTAGTTTGCTCGAGGTGTTGTATTCCTCCTACTTAGCTCACTCTACTGTGCTGACTAGCTGGTGTATTCAAGAAGCGCTCCATTTATAAGGCAGGGACGGACATGGCGAGTGTACAGTTATGGCTGTCAGAGTTGGGCTGCGAGCAGTACACAGGCATTCTTGAGGGCTCTGGTTACAACACTGTAGCCTTGCTCAGGTACTGTACCCAGGGTTAGGGTTATGCCTGTAGTTAGAAGCCTTGGCTCAAGACTGTGTGTACCTAGAAGCCTTGGCTGTATGGAGCATGCTGTTGTTATTATTGTCTCCTGTTTGTCCACACACACACAGCTCATTAGATGACTCTTCTTTATTAAGCCTTGGAGTGTTAGACTCCAACCATCGTCGTGCCATCCTAAACAAGAGTGGACCAGGGGACAGTATAGATGATGACTTTGACAATATGTTGGGAGATCTATCCTCTGTCATTAAAGACCTGGAAATGTTCACTGTGGTATGTGTATAATGATGATGTGTTTGTGTTGTCCTGAGTATAGGGAGTGGCAGTCAATACACACGCACACACACTCACACGTTGGCACACCCTCCCTTATAGCCAACGCACATTGATGCTAGCAGTCTACCCACCAACTCTGTACAGCCCAACCCAATGCCCAACCCACGCTCATCATTCAGAGTAAGATCTACACACACTACTTGACTAGTGTACAGTTGACCACCTTCATTCCCTGTAGCTGATGGAGGCTAATAGACCACCACCACCAGTGGAGGACTTTGACCTTGATTCTCTGTTGAATGATCTCACATCGTTCAATCCTACGGATGTAGTGGCGGCAAATGCAGCTCCGCCCACTCCTACACAACCCACACTCCCCTCTCCACACCCATCTCCTGCTAGACAGCCCTCCACAGGCTCCACCCCCTCACACCACCCTCATACGGTCACGCCCCCGCCTCCACTCACTCCTGACAGGTTCGAAGCACGGGCACAGACTATCATTGATCATCGTCGTGGCAACAATGAGCAGGAGGTGATCTTGAGGTCAAAGTCTGTCAGCAGTTCCACCAGAGGAGGTTCAGGTACAAACACTAACAGTAACGTGATAATGTACATTGTGTGTGTGTGTACATTGTGTGTGTGTGTACATTGTGTGTGTGTGTACATGTGTGTGTGTGTGTGTGTACATTGTGTGTGTGTGTGTGTACATTGTGTGTGTGTGTGTGTACATTGTGTGTGCGTGTGTGTGTGTGTGTGTGTACATGTGTGTGTGTGTACATTGTGTGTGCGTGTGTGCGTGTGTGTGTACATGTGTGTGTGTGTACATTGTGTGTGCGTGTGTGTGTGTGTGTGTGTGTGTGTGTGTGTGTACATTGTCATGTAATTGAATAGTGACTCTCATTCCACGCATACTTGTGTGGTGAGGCCACTATACCTGCCCATGTGTGTTGTGTGGTGAGGCCACTATACCTGCCCTATGTGTGTTGTGTGGTGAGGCCACTATACCTGCCCATGTGTGTTGTGTGGTGAGGCCACTATACCTGCCCTATGTGTGTTGTATTGGCTTCACCCTGACCCTTCCTTGTGTAGAGGAGCCTACCACACCAACTACAGTGATGGTACCACAACCTGACCTAGGAGGCACTAACAAAGAGTACAGTCACGACGCAGTTCAACGAAGGATCTCAGAGAAAGCACTCGAGTTGCGTAATGATGGCACTTTAACAGAAGACGAGAGAGAGACTAAACTCAAGGAGGAGAAGATGAGGATTGGTATTGAGAAGATGCGACTGGCCCACAAGAAGAGAGTCGCTATTAAAGTGTTCAATCCTGATCGCTCTAATAAGACAGTGGTGGTTGAGGAGGGAATGACTGCTGGCATGGTGTGTCATCTGTTGGTAGTCAAGAACCACTTTGATGAGAGCCCTAACTGGGTAATGGTGGAGCAGCTTGGTGATGTGAGTCTAGAGAGAGAGCTAGAAGATCATGAAGGCGTGGTGGAGGTCTACTCCTCATGGCCCAGGGAGCATAACAACGTCTTCCTGTTCAAACAGAATGAGAAGAAATACGATCTTTTTGAGGACCCCATTGTAAGTGATCCAGTCATAGTGTGTTTACCATACTCTTCCCTCTGTAGAAGTACTTCCCTGATCATCTGCGCTCCTCTCAAGCCTCTGTCACTAAACAAAGCACACTCCAACGCACTGAGAAAGCTCGCAAGATCCTACTCCAGGAGTACTTCTCATCCACGTCCCGTGTGCCTGAGTTAGAGGGTTTCCTACACTTGAAGGATGGCTACAAGAAGTCCTGGAAAAAGGTCTACTGTATACTACGCGCCTCTGGTCTCTATTATTCCCTGAAAGGCAAAAACAAGGTCAGTAATTAGTGCATGCATTCTTGCTGTGTTTGTGTTGTGCTAATAGTGTTTGTACAGACTGCCAAGCATCTTGTGCTCATGGTGCACTTTGATGACTATGAACTATTCCATGGAATCAACTTCAAGAAGACTCTCAAGTCCCCTTCTCAATATTGCTTTGCTCTCAGGGTAAGTGCAGAGGTCATGTGGCTGTGTGGTTATTAGTCCCCTACCACACACACACACACACACACACACACACACACACACACACACACACACACAGCCACTGCCAACACAGTTTGTTCCAGGGCCCAAGGATATCAAGGTGTTGTGTTCTGATGATGAATCAGTGGCTCTTTCGTGGACTGCTGGCATTCGACTGGCAAAGTATGGTCTCCAACTCAGAGACAACTTCCACAAGGCCAAGATGACTCAGTTCAAACTAGAGGACTTGGCTGCTGGGGACGGGGCTTCCCCCTCTGCTAAGGTCAGTACTGCCTCACACACACACACACACACACACACACACACACACACACACACACACACACTCACACACACACACACACACACACACACACACACACACACTCACACACACACACACACACACACTCACACACACACACACACACACACACACACTCACACACACACACTCACACACACACACACACACACACACACACACACACACTCACACACACACACACACACACACTCACACACACACACACACACACACACACACACACACACACACACACACACACACTCACAGAATCGTGCCAGCAAATTAGTGGGCCTGAGACTAGAGAAACATTTGGACAAACTACGATCACAGTACGAAGTTCAGAAACAAGAAGAAGAGGACAAAAAGAACTTCTTCCGTTCCTCTCCCAACGCTTCTCAACGCAGTGAGAACACTGACCAGAACAGCAACTCTCAGACAGAGCTGAGCATCACTCCTCCCAGTGGACCATCTGTAGAGGCCTCACCTATACACACGCGCAGAGAGATGACACCACCTCTACCATTGCAGCCAGCCTTTAATGAAGCACCACCATTGCAGCCAGCCTTCAAGGAAGCACCTCCCCAGCCTGCCCCTAAACCACGTCGGGGAGTGGAGAATGGACCACCACCTCCAGCTCCTCCAGAGAGACGGTTTCCACCACAAGAGGCAGCCCCCTACAACCCATACCCTGCCCCCACTGGACCCCCTCCCCAAGTGTCCCCAGATCCTACTAATGGAGACCGGCTCTCACCAGACAAAGAGGCTCTTTTCTCCTTTGCTTGGTATCATGGCACCATCCCTCGTGATGAAGCTATGACCAGACTCAACTCTATGGGTGGCTTTGATGGGTAAGCTGTCTCTCTCTCTCTCTCTGTGTGTGTGTGTGTGTGTGTGTGTGTTGACTGTGTCCACTATTGTGCAGGGCTTATCTAGTGAGGGACAGCACTACAGTCTCCAACTCTTATGTACTCACAATGTTTGCCAAATCTGTGGCCAAAAACTTTCAGATTTTGCCGGTAAGTGCCCACTCTAGTTGTTGATTTAATAATAATAATGTATTTGTTTCTCAGATGGAGCATAGGAGTGGCATGATCATGTACCGTATCGATGATGGACCTCCATTTGCTAGTGTGGACCAACTTTTGAGGCACTATAAGACGAGCTCTGATCGACTGCCTTGTCGTCTCACAGAGTTCTGCCCTCGTCCACCCACACGCACCACCGAATGCTGACCAAATATAACTTTTTACATGTGTTTTGTAAACTAAGTGCCTACTTTGTATTGTAGAGCAAAGTGACTCAGTAGCTTGCTATAGTAGTACTGTAGAATGGGATGTGTGGATGGAATGTAAAAAAAAGTTTTTTGGAAAAAAATCGTGGTGAAGTTAATGAGCTTATTAGCCGCCCTCATTGCGGAAGAGTCAATGAGGGCGGCTACTTACAAGGCAATGATATCATTTTGGGATTAAAAATCCAGTATAATATAAAGATGCACATAATTATCTATAATTATCTGTGTCTACTGCACATTATAATTATTATTATGCTACATATTATTATTGTATAATCATGTATTACTTTTATTCCAACATTACACATGTAGTAATTAATACAACGATAATTATATAAGATGACATTAAAAAGACAAACTGAGGCATCAATCCAATCACAAACATCTACTGAATGTCAGACAAACTGAGGCATCAATCCAATCACAAACATCTACTGAATGTCATTACACAAGTTCCTATTGTTATGAGTCAACTAGAATATTACACACGTTTTCTTTTTCTTTGGTTTTTTGGTAGAGGTGCTAGTAGTTTGGCCTTGCGCTTGCTTTCGAGCTTGAATCTGCTTCAGGAGATCATAATATACTTTATCCACGTTCAACTTGGTCTTAGCAGAGGTCTCGATGTATGGAGCGCCCCATGAACTGGCCAATCCAGTAGCTTCATCATTGCCCACTTCACGGCCGTCCAGATCCACCTTGTTGCCCACCAGAATAAGAGGAATCTGATCGTCCACTTTCACTCGCAATATGTGCTCTCTAAACTCAGTTGTATTCGTAAATGATTCACGGTCAACAATTGAGAAGACGCAGAGAAATCCCTCGCCACTTCTGAAGTAATTATCCCGAATGACAGCGTAGTCTTCTTGTCCAGCAGTGTCTAGTATATCTATCTGACATTCTGTCCCCTCCAGAACCACTGTCTTGCGGTAGCTATCAGCTTTAGTAGGCTCGTAGTCTTCTACAAACTGACAAGGGAAGACTGTCATTACCACTGGACATTAGCTACGCAAGCAACCACTTACTTCGTCATACATGAACTGCAGTGTTAGAGCACTCTTCCCTACACCTCCACTGCCCACCATGATGACCTTGTGTACTGGTAGCTCGCTAGTTTTATCACTCTTCCTCGCCATTATCAGCCACTTCTCTGTTTAGAGTTTATTAATGATCATGTGATAACAAAGGTTTATAAACATGACACACCATTACGTCATCATAATTACACCATAATTATAATTATTGCAACACACAGACTACACACAATGCAAGGTTAGTGGCTGATATGACACAGCTACTGCTGAAACTGTTCTGGCTTCAAGTTCAATAGTCTGAAGGCATTTCCACTCAGCAGTTTATCCTGCACAGGGTATTATAATGACACACATGTACTGAGGGTGATTACCTTAGTCTCCTGGTCCCAGTCTTGGACAGACTCGATGAGCTTGCCTGGATGATGCTCTCCCAGAGGAAATGGATAATCACTGCCTAGTACCACATTGTCCACACCCACTGTGCCCACCAGGTACTTGAGGGCAGCTTCATCGTGAACCAAAGAGTCAGTGTACAGTTGGTAGCTCCTATATTCATGTGTGTGGGCGTGTGTGTGTGTGTGTGTGTGTGTGGGGGGGGGGGTTACCTTGGATTGATGGGGTTGTCAGTGGCACAGAGATCAGGGCGTACATTATAGCCATGTTCTACACGTCCTATGATGTATGGATAAGCTCCTCCACCATGAGCAAACACCACCTTTAGTTTAGGATGCCTCTCTAGTACTCCTCCCATGAGCAGTGAGCATATAGCCACTGCGGTCTCACTGGGCATGCCTGGAAGACTCTGTAATGTGGCAGCCAGACTAATAACATGAAGCACTTACCAACTAACCAAGGTAGCCAGTATTTCTTCATGCGGCCATCTAGAGCCATGTCCCAAGGGTGGACAAATATAACAGCCCCCAACTCTTCAGCAGCCTACACAGTTAGAGGTAGTGAGACCTGTGTTATATACACGCACTATACTTACTGCAAACACACACTGTAGCTCTGGATGATCAAGGTTCCAATCCTCTCCCTCGCCATTGCGAATATGAGACCCAATCTCCACCCCAGAGAATCCCAGCTCCTGTACAATCAGAGTAACACCCACACCCACACCCACACACACACACCCACACACCCACACCCACACACACACATACACAGCACACACACCTTGACACATCTAGTGAGCTCTTGCACGGCTAGCTTGGGTGCCTGCATTGGTAGAGTACCTAGAGCAGTGAAGCGAGTTGGATGCTTGGAGACTGTGGCAGCTAGATCATCATTGATGAGCTTGCACAAGTCCAATGTGTCCTCTGGTTTAGCCTGTGGAGAGGGGATGGGGGAGTACAGTAAGGGGGGGGGTACACACACGTACCCAGTAGGGGAGTACACACACGTACATTAGGGGGTGGGAGAGTACACACGCACACACACACACACACGTACCCAGTAGCTGAACATGACTGGAACTGTTGATAGCACTTGAACTGTCACTCCTATACACGTGCCGGCACAGCAATAATTATAATACATGTAATAAATATAATATCCACTTTACCTGTTTCGTCCATCTCTTTGATCCGAGCCTGTGGGTTCCAGCAGTTGTGGTCGATCACTCTGAACAGTTGCCCATCCCTCATCATCCTGGCCTTGCCTGTGCAGTGATGCTGTAGCTGCACCCAGCCGCCATAGCCATAGCGCTACAGCCATTTATACATAGATAATTATTGTAGAGTACACCCACTAATAATGTGTATCTTACCTCCTTTAAATCTGGCCACCGCTCTGGAAGGATGTGGCAGTGGAAATCAACCTTATGAGGAGTAGCCATACTAGCGAGCCTAGTACATATAGTAGAGAAATGGAGGCAGCTAGCTAGTCTAATCAATGGCCGGCTTGTAGACAAAAAAGGCCATTAGACACACCCATGAAACACCTACAAATAATAGACCAGAAGCCGAGTTTTCACTGTTATAACACATCAAAACAATAAACACCAAGAATTAGTGACCCTTTACCAGACAGTTTTACAGGCAATGGAGACGGATGGTGAAGAAAAGCGTTCACTTGTCCTTCCCTCTAGGAGTGTCCATAAGGCTGGATATTGGATGGATACTCACCCAAAAGGCCAGCAGCAATGGATCACGAGGCAAAGAGCATCGCAGCGAGTACAAGTGAGTGGCTAGTCATGATCAAAAGTGGACCACCTAGTATAGTGTATAGGCTGCTTTAGATGACTAGCATTCAATATCTGCTAATAGATATCATTACTAGTGATCAAACTATACAGTCTCTGTATCAAATGCATCCATCGCTACACATTTGTTGACCCATTACTTCATTGCGTACAGTGATGGAGAGCACGAGAGGGGTGGAGTCAGTGACAAGTTGCTATGACAACATATGATGGAGGAGGTACAAGGTGACACTGTGGAGTTTGCTTACAACCCATTGGACGTCTTTCACTGCAGATAACAATCAATATTTCCTAAGTACCGCCGCGTGCAGAGTGTGACTCTTTCCCCCATCAGAACTGTGATCTGAGCATGTCATGTGATAGGCCTTGTCTAGAGCTACAGAATGCATCTCTTAGTTTTGATATTGATTGCTTTTTAGTGAAGTTATGACCTCCCAAACGCAGCTTGCCAAACTGGTGGAAGGACACTCCGTCCTATTAACGACTGCCTGGCGTACAAGTGGGTCTGTGATCATCTTGTTAATATTGTCCATGCAGACTGAAGAAGATCTAGATTACCCACACTAGTGTAGTGTAATAACGTAATAACTGTATTCTCTCAAACTTCATGATTGCTTTTTATAACCTATAAAGCCTTTTTTGGCTATAATTGATTATACGGCAGTCACAATTACAAAGGGTTTTTTTTACAAAACAAATATCCATTATGCAAAGTCCACAAACACGCATGTACACACACATGATCAGTTCTGTTCAGTAAGGAGGGTAAGTGTTTCTATTGACGTTGAAGAGAACTGCATATATATAGATAACAGTTCCAATCCATGAGAGGTGAATGACAACACCAAATGCAATGGCTGATATCGAGAATCCCAGAGCTTTCTTGGACTTCTCCCTGGCTCTAGCATCATTGCCACAGTTGTAAGCATTGTCCACCTACACATACACACACACACACACGGGGGGGAGGGGGTGGTAGTGGTCACTGTTAGCAATGCACTCTCTCTTACCTCCAGACCAATAATGAGAGCAATCAGTCCTAGCACAAAGCAACAACAGAGCATGGTGATGACAGACAGCCATATATAGGAGGAGGGTTTGGGTGCACGATAAGTAGGGAGGTTTGGTTGTGTGTTGACCACAGTAGTAGTGTTGGTGGTGTTGTACACGAGTGGGGCAGGCTGGTATGTGCTGGGGGGATAGGCTGTGTTGTAAGGTTGCTGCTGCTGATAGCCAGCACCTCCTTGGTAGCCTGGGGCATAGTTAGTGGACCCGTATGATTGAGGGTTTTCAGAATAAGATGGAGGGTTGACTGTATATAGGGAATAAACACAAATCATTGCATACACACAGTACAGTTCTGATAGCTCACCATGTTGTGCATGTTGTGGTGGCGGGGCCGTGGGGAATGGAGTGTTGTAGTCTGTCATCGCAATGCAGCCTGTGTTCAGTGTTCAGTGTTCAGTGTTCAGTGTTCAGTGTTGGGAAGAAGATACACAGTTAGCTAGCAATGCAGTGGTCTTGTGGTCTCTAGCTCTGTACTATACTGTACTGTCGCTTGTCTTTGTGTTTGCTATTAACCTTTGAACTTTGTTTAGAATAACTATTCTAATTAACCGAATAAATGAGCTCCAAATAGAATCCACACAGACACACGTGGTTTACAATTTAGCTTTTCTATGTAAACAATGGACGGATTTGCTCCTCTTCTGGTGACCTTCTCATCTCCTGGAGGCCATAGCTCTACACATACTATCTATTGTAAGGCTCATTCTCTTAAGAAGACCTCAGAGCACACTCCTAATGGTCGCACTCTCTTCACTCTGGGATGGCCACCATATGTAACCAAGCGTTGCTTAGAGGAGGTGTTCTCAAGAGCTGGTCACGTGAGCCACGTCATCCTACAGCTCAGAGGAGCGCTAATGGAGGACACAGAATGTGGGGATGGATTTAAGGTAGTCACATATTGCTCGTATGTACTACGCAATCATGCTTTTCAATATTTAATACTTTATTTATAGAGTACGTAATTACTCTTATGTGCAGGTTGGGTATGTGGTAATGTCTAGTAAGTGTGAGGTGACCTCTGCACTCAAGCTGTGCTCCCTCTCTTCCCCTCTCCCCTGCACTCTGACCTCATTAGGTCTCACTCTCTGGGTGAAACACTATACGTCCAATAGACCTTCCCTCGACATGCTAGAGAGCTCCGTTGCCATAGTGATGGAGAAACATGATCTAAGAGTGAAGGCAGGCAAAGAGGAAAGGATGAAAGCAGCTGCTCCTGATGAGGACGGTTGGATCACTGTTACTAGTAGAGGAAACAGGAGAAAGGTACAGACTCTAGAGTGAAGCATAATATTATTATAAGAACGGCCATAACTTTAGTTCCATTGGTCCAATACTTTAGGGTTTTAAAATGGTGTGTTTCATTCCAAACTGTCGTCTGGGCCCTAATTTGTCATTTTTCGGCCTCGGACCATGGGCTATAATCCATGGTACTGCTAAATGGCAAATACTTTTATCTCTCAAATATGAACTTTGATGATACCATTTGAAAGGTATTTTTGTAAGCTTTCAGAAAATCCTAAAATGTTTGACTTTGGATCCACAGAATTCAAGTTATGGCAGCTGAAAGATTTGAAGGGGTGGGGGTGTAGTTGAACATCTTTCAACAGCCATAACTTGAGTACTGTTGATCCAATGTAAAAAATTTGTGGATTTTCTGAAAGTTTAGAAAATTTCCTTTAAAATGGTGTTTCAATCCAAAATTTCGTCTGGGCCCTAATTTGTCATTTTTCGGCCTCGGAAAAGTTATGACCTCCCGAAAGCAGCTTGCTAAACTGGTGGAAGGACACTCCGTCCCTGGCGTAAAGGTATGACAAGTGGGTCTGTGATCATTCTGTTAATATTGTCCATGCAAACTGAAGAAGATCTAGATTACCCACACTAGTGTATCGACATAATAACTGTAATAACTGTATTCTCTCAGACTTCATGATTGCTTTTTATGACCTATAAAAGAATTGTTCCTTTTCTGAGACACTAGGCTATAATTGATAGTCCATGCATGGCTACTAGAAGAGGCACTTTAGACTCGGAAGACAAGAAGATGCTCACGAGTTTCTGCGCTATTTCATCGATGGACTGCAGAGGAGCTGTCTCCATGATTACCCGACCAAGCTGGACCCCCACTCCAAGGCAACCACTGAACATCCACACCATGTGATAGACCTATATTAACAGGACAATTATACGTCAATGATAAATGTCACAATTACAAAGGTTTTTTTTTTACACAACAAATATCTATTATGCGACTAAATAGATAACATATCCAATCCATGAGAGGTGAATGACAACACCAAATGCAATGGCTGATATCGAGAATCCCAGAGCTTTCTTGGACTTCTCCTTGGCTCTAGCATCATTGCCACAGTTGTAGGCATTGTCCACCTACACGTACACACACACACACACACATGGGGGGGGGGGGGGGTGGTCACTCCGTTAGCAATGCACTCTCACTCTCTCTTACCTCCAGACCAACAATGAGAGCAATCAGTCCTAGCACAAAGCAACAACAGAGCATGGCGATGACAGACAGCCATATATAGGAGGAGGGTTTGGGTGCATGATAAATAGGGAGGTTGGGTTGTGTGTTGACCACAGTAGTGTTGGTGGTGTTGTACACGAGTGGGGCAGGCTGGTAGGTGCTGGGGGGATAGGCTGTGTTGTAAGGTTGCTGCTGCTGATAGCCAGCACCTCCTTGGTAGCCTGGGGCATAGTTAGTGGACCCGTATGATTGAGGGCTCTCAGAATAAGATGGAGGGTTGACTGTATATATATAGGGAATAAACACAAATCATTGCATACACACACAGTACAGTTCTGATAGCTCACCATGCTGTGCATGTTGTGGTGGCGGGGCCGTGGGGAATGGAGTGTTGTAGTCTGTCATCGCAATGCAGCCTGTGTTCAGTGTTGGGAAGAAGATACACAGCTAGCTATAGCTTGCGGTCTCTGTACTGCGCTGCACTGTCACTTGTGTTTGCTTATTAACCTTTGAACTTATGTTTAGATTCAGTGTAGAATAACTATTCTAATTAACCGAATAAATGAGCTCCAAATAGAATCCACACAGACACACGTGGTTACAATTTAGCTTTTCTATGTAAACAATGGACGGATTTGCTCGTCTTCTGGTGACCTTCTCATCTCCTGGAGGCCATAGCTCTACACACACTATCTATTGTAAGGCTCATTCTCTTAAGAAGACCTTTTATCTCTCAAATATGAACTTTGATGCTACCATTTGAAAGATATTTTTGTAAGCTTTCAGAAAATCCTAAAATATTTGACTTTGGATCCACAGAATTCAAGTTATGGCAGCTGAAAGATTTGGATTAAACAGAGGGGGTGGGTGTGTAGTTGAACATCTTTCAACAGCCATAACTTGAGTACAGTTGATCCAATGTCAAACATTTTTGGATTTTCTGAAAGCTTAAAAAATTTCCTTTAAAATGGTGTGTTTCAATCCAAAATTTCGTTCGGGCCCTAATTTGTCATTTTTCGGCCTCGGACCATGGGCTATAATCCATGGTACTGCTAAATTGGCAAATACTTTTATCTCTCAAATATGAACTTTGATGCTACCATTTGAAAGGTATTTTTGTAAGCTTTCAGAAAATCCTAAAATATTTGACTTTGGATCCACAGAATTCAAGTTATGGCAGCTGAAAGATTTGGATTAAACGGAGGGGGTGGGTGTGTAGTTGAACATCTTTCAACAGCCATAACTTGAGTACAGTTGATCCAATGTCAAACATTTTTGGATTTTCTGAAAGCTTAGAAAATTTCCTTTAAAATGGTGTGTTTCAATCCAAAATTTCGTTCGGGCCCTAATTTGTCATTTTTCGGCCTCGGACCATGGGCTATAATCCATGGTACTGCTAAATTGGCAAATACTTTTATCTCTCAAATATGAACTTTGATGATACCATTTGAAAGGTATTTTTGTAAGCTTTCAGAAAATCCTAAAATATTTGACTTTGGATCCACAGAATTCAAGTTATGGCAGCTGAAAGATTTGGATTAAACGGAGGGGGTGGGTGTGTAGTTGAACATCTTTCAACAGCCATAATTTGAGTACAGTTGATCCAATGTCAAACATTATTGGATTTTCTGAAAGCTTAGAAAATTTCCTTTAAAATGGTGTGTTTCAATCCAAAATTTCGTTCGGGCCCTAATTTGTCGTTTTTCGGCCTCGGACCATGGGCTATAATCCATGGTACTGCTAAATTGGCAAATACTTTTATCTCTCAAATATGAACTTTGATGATACCATTTGAAAGGTATTTTTGTAAGCTTTCAGAAAATCCTAAAATATTTGACTTTGGATCCACAGAATTCAAGTTATGGCAGCTGAAAGATTTGGATTAAACGGAGGGGGTGGGTGTGTAGTTGAACATCTTTCAACAGCCATAACTTGAGTACAGTTGATCCAATGTCAAACATTATTGGATTTTCTGAAAGCTTAGAAAATTTCCTTTAAAATGGTGTGTTTCAATCCAAAATTTCGTCTGGGCCCTAATTTGTCATTTTTCGGCCTCGGACCATGGGCTATGGTACTGCTAAATTGGTAAATACTTTTATCTCTCAAATATGAACTTTGATGATACCATTTGAAAGGTATTTTTGTAAGCTTTCAAAAATATTTGACTTTGGATCCACAGAGTTCAAGTTATGGCAGCTGAAAGATTTGGATTAAACGGAGGGGGTGGGGGTGTAGTTGAACATCTTTCAACAGCCATAACTTCAGTACAGTTGATCCGATGTCAAAAATTTTTGAAAGCTTAGAAAATTTCCTTTAAAATGGTGTGTTTCAATTCAAAATTTTGTCCAGGCCCTAATTTGTCATTTTTCGGCCTCGGACCATGGGCCATGGTACTGCTAAATCGGCAAATACTTTTATCTCTTAAATATGAACTTTGATGATACCATATTTTGTAAGCTTTCAAAATTTGGGCTATCATATATAACTCTAGTTACAGAGCCGATTTTAGTGTACTTTTTAAATTAAAAATAGTGTACGTTTATAATTATTTTTGTTTACAGTTGTCTGACGAGCCTGCTGGCAAAGGAAGGAAACAAAAAAAGAAAGAGTTAGTCAACTTTTACTCGTGGCAGCTTCGTGAAGGTCAGCGTACAGAGATAGCTAAACTGAGGCAACACTTCGAGGAGGATAAACTGAGAGTGGCTAACATGAGAGCAGCTAGACGATTCAAACCATACTGACTGACAATAACTATTAGCTATGATTAGTGTTGACTGTACATGTATCGTTTTGTATGTTTCTATAATTCAATCACTGTTGGTTATATAGTACAATGTTTATGGATAGCAACAAAATTGCACAGTTTGGATAATCGTAATAATGATAATTATAGACAGAATTCTTGGAAGTCTTATTGTATATAGTTTATGCTAGCTAGTGGAAGAGCTGTGCGCAATAGTTTGTTGTTTCTTTGGTTTGAGATACAAATCCTCACAAAGTGTGAGCACATCAGGTCGTCTCTCCTTGTTGTAACTAAGGCAACGCCGTATGAACGCCTACACAATAAACACGAGAAGGTATTGTAATAACAGTGCATGTGTTGTAGTAGCTACTGACCTTAGCCTCTTGACTGACTGCAGGCTTGACTGGAATATCAACTTCTGTAGCTCTCAGAATTGTGTTCTGCTCCAGAATACTAGCTTGAGAGAGGTTGTGCCCAAACGGCTGTGAGGGGGCGGAGTGTGAGGGGGCGAGAGTGTGTGGTGGGCGGGTGTTTACGTACCTTCTTCCCATACAAGCATTGATAAAAGATGACTCCCACCGACCACACATCAACCTGTACAGAGTCACAACTCACACACCATCACAACACACACAACACACACACCTTTGATGAAATCTTTGGTGGATCTTTACCAATCACAAAACACTCTGGTGGTAAGTACCAATAAGTGCCGGCCCCCTGCGACGTTAACTCCATATCCACTGGATTATCTCCCTCTAGTATCTTGCTCAAACCAAAGTCAGTAATCTTGGCCTCAAAGGTTCTCACACCGCGACCTAGCAATATGTTCCCTGCACATGAAAGAGATGACACAGTGGAACCAGTAGTACTAGCCTGTACCTGGCTTGAGGTCAAAGTGGATGATGGGGGGCTTGATTTCGTTGAGGTATTTAAGAGCGGAGATTGTCTGAATTATGATTGCTCTTGACTGCAATAGAAAAACAGACGTACACGCGTGTGGTGTGGGTGTGTGTGTGTGTGTGTGTGTGTGTATTGTACCTCTTTTTCTGATAGTGTCTTGTTCTGTTTGAGAAGGAAGTCTAAATCATGCCCATCAATATGCTCCAGTACAGTACAGAATCTGAGGACAAGTCATGTGACTAGCAAAACATGTCACATGACTATAACTTACGAGTTAGAGTCAATTTCAAACACATCGAATAGTTGCACAATGTTCTGCACACGAGGGGGCGGGTTATTGCGTGGGCGTGTGTGTGATTAGTGACTCACTGAATGATGCAACTTCTTGTGGATGTTATACTCTCTCAGTGCATGTCTACAGGAGATAATTATATAACCAGAAGGTACTACACATCATATGAGCATACTGTGACTCTACACATCACATGAGCGTACTCACTTGATATAGTTTGCCTTCTTATCCTCCCTCCAGTCGGTATTGAGTTGATGTATTTTACATGCCACGTACATGTGCTCTTGAAGGTCAAATGCCTACACAGAGAATGAGGATTATTAGCTCTGTACAATAATTATTATTATTACCTTGTAAACTTCACTGAATCCCCCGCGACCAATCAGATTGAGGAGAAGGTAGCGAGAGTGGAGGGTGGGGTTACCCTTGAACCTTGAACTGTCCTCGGCAGCTATTCTCTTCAGTTCGCGGACGTGAAGATTTCGTTCTCGTTCTAACTTCTCCAATTCCCCTGTCAATATCGTCTCTTCTTTCTTTAGTGCCGCTGCTCGCAACTTTAACACCTCATCACGCTCCATGTACTCCAGAGGGGTGAAACTAAGTAGTGGTAATGAGGTTAATAGTTATACTGGGAGAAACTGGGCAACGCCCAACTATGATCATGTTGATTTGTAATGAAATGAAAGTCCCCCAAGAGGGAATCGAACCAACGCCTTATCTATTATGTGATCTCTAAGCCACCACCCTAACCACTAAGCCACACCTATTACGCCCTAACACAGAGATATTGTTTTACAGTAGATTGTAAGATTGTAGTCACTTGGAACAGAAAATTGCCAACAGCACCAACCTTGGAGTGGATGGACGAGTAAATCCATCATCACTCTTTCCTTTGTTGCCTCCAGTACTAACGGACGGCTTTCTCTTTGATATCATTTTGCGTTGCTTCTCAATTTCTTCTCTTTGCTGAGTCAGCTCTTCTTGTCTGTCTCCTAGCTCCGAGAAGGCAAACCCATCCACCCACACCTCCACGAACCTTGCACCCTGTCTATAGGGGGGGTATGACATCACTAGGAGATAGGTGACCTCTAACCTTTGGTTGTTGAAGCGACCCAGGCGCAGTTGATTCTGAACACTAGTCTGTCGTACCTCTTTCTGCTCTGATACACACTAAGAGGGCAAAGGTTAGTTAGTGCATACACAACGTGTGCTTACCTTCTGAATGAGTAGCTGATTAGTGACCTCTGTGACCTTGCTCAGACGTACTGTAGTACTGTCCAGTTTCCCTTGCACTAAGTTCAACCTTTGCTCTAGTTCACCAGTACGCTGTATAATTATAGGCCAATAATGATATACCTAGAGCACTGCCCCCTACCTGTCTGAGTAGTGAGGTGTCATGGCTGTCCCCTGCACGAGCTTCCAGAGAGGTCAATGAGGTCAACGTGAGGTCAGACTGTGTACACACATCCTTACGACAAGGAGAGAAGAAACTCTCAATCTTTGCTATCTTAGAGGTACCTACAGGGACCACCTCATTGACGCCCACTACACACACTCCACACACCTTGTTTACTGTGGTTGTTGTTTAGACCTCTCTTTCTGGAAGCCCCACAACTGCTGCTCTTGTCCGGACTGGCCTCTGACCCTCGTCGGGCAGGACTGACCTCTGATCCCCGACGGCCCATAATACGAGCCTCCAACTGAACACGTTTCTGAGGATCTAAACTCTCCAACTTCTGGAAACTGTCATCTACACAAACACAACATGTATTACACCACCAGCCATTATTGTAGGTACGTGTGCCCTTACCTTGATCATCCTGCTGTATCCACGATGCATCCTCTGATAGCACACTGTCGTTATCTCCTTCACCCTCCATTGTACAACTTTAGCTTCTTAGCTTTGCCACGTGGAGTACTAAGTTCATAGTTCAAAGTTTATGGTTAGATTGTTCAAGGTCAAAGTTCACTTGAAGCCTCGAGTATAAGTACTTTCATGCGGCTTGAAAGCGAGGCTTGTTTTTCACCCACGTGGCAGAGAAGAAGAGACAATGTCTGCTTCTTTACTGTGTCCAGTGGAGTGTGGTTGTTTGAGTGGAGGGGATGTGTTGGGAGTGAGAGCCTCAGCTGTGGCGGGGGAGCTGCTAGTATCCCGGGGAGGCGGACAAATACAAGTGCTGAATGTGAGCTACACTGCATGCTGCCATCATGCAACTATTAAACCATATTAGATGGAGCGTGGTGTGTGTGTTAAGAGTTGGCAGTTATCCACTGGCCAGAGCCTCTCCACTCCAGCAGTGCAGCATCCAACATCACGAGACTATTGGGCCATCACTAACAGCACAGTGTGTAGTCATGCAATATACACAACACTGGTACACTACCTTCTCTGCAGGATTTGCTGAGCTGGCAGTTTACCGACACCTCGTTAACTCAATCCCCTCAGGGGCTTTTCTCTCCAGTTCACTGTCTCTTGGTAACCCGTAGCAACAAGGCCCCCCTAGCTGTCCTGAGGAACGGCAGTGTGTGTGTTGCCATGGAGACAGTGAAGGCACCAAAAAACAAAACAATAAAGTGAGCCGTAATTTTAATAAATCTATTTTATTATCTCATGTATAGAGTGGAGTTTGCTCATGTACTGACGGGTGGAGACAAGGTGTGTGTGGTGTGTAGGTGTGAGACTATGCTCCGTGTGGACATGTGGGCGGTGAATCGTGAGGGTGTGAGTCTTGTGAACAGCGCTCCTCTAGACAAAGATTCCTTGACTTCATTCTGTGTCTCTAAGCACAAGTTATTAGCAGCAGGTAAGTTTATTATAGAGAGAGGTGGCATGGGCTAACATTGAGTGATTGCAGATACTGAGGGTCGTGTGTATAGTTGGTGTGTGGGGGCGGGAGCGGTTGTGCCATCAACATCCTTATCTCTGAGTAGACGTCCAATCAGATTGCAGATAAATACGTTATCAAGTTTTTTCGTAACAAACAATGGTAAAAAGCTGTCGCTATGGGAACCAGTTTACATGACAAAGCAGGCGGAGTTCAAAGTCCATGGAATCACCACGGTAACTGCCAACTGTGTATATATAACATGTCCATAATTATGCAACTGTGTGTGCAGGTTCATTCGTGTGGTGAGTGGGTGTGTGGAGTTAGTGATGATGGTGTGAGTGTGTGGAGAGTGGAGGGTGGCAATAGTGGACTAGTAGGAGCTCTCGACAAAACCACCCCTCAACAGCTCATAACCGTGGCAACCTGGGACAGTGAGGTAGGTGCAGTCAGAGCATCACATGATCCACTATACACACACACACAGGTGGTGAGTGATGGTGCCGTACTGGACAGACTAGCAGACAGGAACACAGTGAGTGTGTGTGTGTGTGTGTGTGTGTGTGTGTGCGTGTGGTGATGATGTGTTGTACAGACGCCCACTCTGAAGCGCTTCATGGCCGAGTTCTCCTCATGTCCTTTGACCTCTGACCTTTGTTACTCTCATTTGGTGGAGCGTTTGCTGGAAGAGAAACAGTTTTGGGCCAGAGCAGCTTTAGAGACTCTCATCAAAGCAGGGACAGTCCCCTCCAGGTGAGCTTGAGTGTGGTACTGCACTCATTACCCCACCCCCTCCTAGTCTGTCTGACCATGTCCTGAGGGAGGTAGTCTTACACAAGGACTGGGTAAGCACCATCTGTACACACACACACACACACACACACACACACACACACACACACACACACATTGTGCAGGAGTTGCTGTGTTTGTGTTTGGAGGAGATGACTGGATTCTCTGAGGCTACTCTAGTAGCTATACTGGAGCAGCTTATTAGGTAACCAAGGCAACCCATGGTGTTGCATGCACTGTCTCTCCTCTCATGTAGTCCACCATTCTCCACTGAGCTAACTCAGGACCTAAGACACACAATACTGTATCCTCTCTATCACTGTGTGTGTGTGCTGTAATAGTTTCTTGGTTTCTGAATATTATTTTGCCTTAAGTATGTCTCAGAACCTTGTTGCTATGCCAACCGTTCAATGATGCTCTCCTTCAACAGCCGTTGTCTCAACTCAGTCCCTCCACTGTCAGGGTAAGCCCCTCATTGACCGCCACCCTCTCACACACATTCACAGGATCTGCTTGGTTTTGTCTCTTCACAACTCACACTCCCCTCACTCCTCACACAACGCCCACGCACATACAATGCTCTGCTTGACTGGGCGGCCCAGATACTGGACGTACACTTCACTCAATTGACCTTTGACCCTACATGTAGAGACCTCCTAGTAGCGCTACAGGTCAGAGTGCGGGACCAGGTTGTGTGTTGGGGACGCTTGGCTTGTGTGCGTGGTGCAATGGACGCTCTGACTGAACTAGCTAATGCTCCCACTGCTAATGGATGGCTCTATAAACTAGAGACTATGGATATTGACCTCTAGACTCTATAGTGTGTGTGTCTATGGATATTGACCTCTAGACTCTATAGTGTGTGTGTCTATGGATATTGACCTCTAGACTCTATAGTGTGTGTGACGATGGAAATTTAATTATAATTAAAAATAATGCCATAAAAATTTAATATTTAGCAGCCCGGCTTTTTTCTATTGTAACGTCGCAGTTGCGATCCTTACCTATTTTATACAGAAGTTGAGAAATGGCAGCACCCAACCAATCTACTTTATTGCCGCTAGGTAAGCTACCCTACCCCCACCACGTTACCCCCCTCTATCCTACCCCCTGCAGAGCTGGTGGACAAGTGCATTGGCTCTCGTATACACATTGTCATGAAGTCAGACAAAGAGTTGGTGGGCACACTCCTCGGCTTTGATGACTGTGTCAGTATCCTACCCCACCCCCCCACACACACACACACCCCACACACACACTCACACCCCCCACACACTATACATTATTCATGTCATTGTAGTCCTTAATGCATTGTCTATCAGATATTGTTCTCGAAGACGTTACTGAATTGTGAGTACCTGTAACTATTATGCTACCACCCCCACACACAACCACATCACACACCCCACCACCCCCACACACACACACACACACAGTGAGACAACACCGGAAGGACGCAAGATCACAAAACTTGACCAGATATTATTGAATGGTAACAACATCACGATGCTTGTACCTGGAGGAGAGTATCCTAGCAATGCGTACTACATGTATCTCATAATAATAATAATGTTGAATTCTTAACCATCTTCTTCAGTGGACCAGAAGTCTAAACTCCTCTAGAACTTAATTTGTAGCTTCATTCTATTATAGCTGCAACCAACTATCCTTTTCTGTGATCATTATGATACTTAATTAATTGTTTGGTTCCATTTTGAACAACGAATAATTATGATATTGAAATCTTTCTTCTCTTCAGTTAGTGCTAATCAACAATTATTATCATAGAACACACATTAAATAAATGCATGAGATCGATCGAGAGTTTTGTCATGTAATTCTAGCGTATAGTTTCCCTCCAATATTAATAAAGAGTGGTTGCTTGTTGGTAGTATCAGTGCTCTGTCCAATCAAATTAGAGCTAGGTCCCACAACAGCTGATACATTAACTGTCCTAGCATTATCTTTACCGACACCAATGCGACCAATCGGCTTCAAGCTAGCTCCAGTTGCCGCAGGTTCAGTAGTTTCACGACTATTGTCAGTACCTATCACATGAGAAGGTGGTATAACTCCCGCCGAACTCCCGCCAGACATATCCTCCATCGGTTGAGATTCGTCGCTAGGCACACTGTCCACCAAATGATCTGCTTCAGTCTCACTTCGTTCAATCAGATCATTTTCCTCAGCTGAGTCAGGAATGCTACCATCGTCGCTCTCTCCACTGGAACTATCGTTGCGAGGTAGTTGAGCATCTATTGGATCTATTGGTTGATAAGCTTCTTTGTGAGTGTGCAGCATGTGATCATCCAGGGCTTCTACTGCCACGTTGTCATTGCATAGCTCACAGTTTACCATGCTTCCAAAATGCATGTTCTCAATATGACGCTGTCTACCATCAGGGCAATGATAGCGTCGAGAGCAGTGAGGACACTTGTAGGGTTTCTTACCATTGTGTGCACGCATGTGAAGCTTGAGAAGATGCTGCCTAAGAAATTCACGCTGACACACTTGGCATTTGAAAGGTCGTTCCTTCGAGTGTATTTTCCCGTGATTCTTTAGTCTGACTGCAGTAGTGAAGTGCTTGTCACAGAGTTGACATTGATGCGGATGTTTCTCTCCAGTGTGGCTTCTAGTGTGAGCGCGGAGGTACTGCTTCTTTGAGAAGGTCTTATCACAATAGGTACACTTGTACGGATGGGTACCAGAGTGTTCTGTATTAGTGTGGAGGGTTAGCTCGTGTGCAGAGGGGAAGGGCTGATCACAATATCGGCATTTTTTGGGTAGCTGAATAGCCTTAGCAGGATGGGATTTCCTAGGAGGGAGTGCTAGCTCAACATGAGCTGACAGTATGTGTGCCACCAGAGCACAATAATCAGGGAAGCTTGTAGAGCATGTTGCACAATCAAAGGTTGGTTCTTGACAATCGTGTGTGTCCATATCATCAGATGTTTCGTACGCTACCTTACACTGTGTACACCTGTGAGGGATGGGGCTCATGTGTACTAGCATGTGCTCAGCTAGAGAGTCTGCGTCTTCACAAGTGTCTCCACAGAATGGACAGGGTGGCGGCAAGCGATCAGGGAATGTTGCTATGGAGATAGAGGGTAGACAATGAGGTAGCTTATGCCCGTTGGAAGTAGTGTTGTGTGTGGAGGGTGTGTCGGGTGTTGACCCCTCAGCTGCAGTGGAGGGTGTGTCAGGTGTTGACCCCTCAGCTGCAGTGGAGGGTGTGTCGGGTGTTGACCCCTCAGCTGCAGTGGAGGGTGTGTCGGGTGTTGACCCCTCAGCTGCAGTGGAGGAAGAATAGGCAGTATTATTATTATTATATGAGCGGATATAGTGTACAGGTAATTGTAAAGTTATTAGGGTAGTAATTTTGCGTTTTGACTGTTTTTATAGATTAGCACAATATTTGTCTTTTAAGGATGAATGGAAAGTTTGGAGTCAGATATACAGATGCTAGCTTGCTTAGCATACTCTCAAAAGCACATTTTCATTAGAAAAAAGAAAAACATTATTAATGAGATCATTCATAAATGCGTTTATTATTGGCGGGGACTTAATTTAGCGTTAATTACAAATTCACTAAAACTAGTCCCATTACCAGTAGGTAGTTGTGTGTGAAGTGGGTGGTTGTCTTTATCCAGTGGAGAGAGTAGTTGAACATAGACAGAGCTACCGGGAACCTTGAACCTTGACCCTGATCCAACAGGCGGAATCAACGTTGAAGATGATGGTTCAGGAATCCAAGTGCTGGGTTGTGCTGTGCTGTTGCTCTGTGCAGTGGGTTGTTCTTGTGTGGATCGTGTCTCGCTACTCGGTTCTGAAATGTTATTAAGTTGGTCCTCCTGGTGTTCTATGGTTGGCTCCACTTGTACCAGCGCTCTGTCCTCCTTGCAATACACTACGTTCACATCTATGAGGCACACTCTCTCATTCCAGGTATCGTAGCCTATCTGAAGGTGTTTCTGTAGAGCCAGTGAAGTGGGGAATGACTTGCTGCAGCACGTACACGTATAGGGCTTGTTTTGGTGGGTGACAAGGTGCAGTTTACGCTTGGTAGCAGTTATACATCCTTTGCTGCAAACATCGCAAATATACGGTCGTTCTCCAGTGTGTATTCTTCGGTGGACTGCTAGTATATCTTTCCTTACAAAACTTTTCCCACATGTTTCACAGGGATAGGTTCCATCCCTATCGCACGTGTGTGCTTGCAAGGCGTCATTATCCTTGTAAGTTCTTCTACACTTGGTACACTTGACGCTGTTCTCAGAATGAAGTACCATGTGCTTCTTTAACCCCTCGGGAAGTTTGAAGGCAGCTTTACAGAGTGTGCAGGTGTGAGGTCTCTCCTCACCGTGTGTGGCTTGGTGTCGACGCAGATCACAGTTCCAAGTGAACCTTTTATCACAAATATGGCATTCGAATTTCCTGGATGAAGGACACAATGCACTATGTATATGTATCCGCTGTTACTATGAGAGGGGTACTCACTTTATGGCTTCCCTCTCCTCTGTGGGCTTGTGGATATTGTTGTGCTTCTTGAGTTCGCTCAGAAAGGGGAACTTTCGTCCACAAGTAGAGCAAGGATATCGTCTGTGTGGGGTGGGAGGGGTACAATGAGGGGGTGGGGCACAGTGTGGGGGTGGGGCCAAGCATAAGGTACGTATAGTAATCATTTATTAAATACCCTATTCGTTTCTTGGAGGGGGTTGGTTGGGCGTCCATTCCTCCATCACCCTCAACACTAGTCACTGAAGCATCAACACTTTCGTTGTAATCTTGTGGTATTAATATCTCTTGTTCCATTACCAGCTCTTCCTCCATCTGAATGTCCATTGGGCCTGGGGCAATGTCCCCATCATAGCATTCATCATCGCCTAGCGTGCCCACAACGACGCTTAGCTCGGACTCGAGTTGAGCTACACGAGCTCGAAGCTCAAATAATTCCCTTTCCTTCTTGTCCCTTGGTAGAGCCATGCACTAACTCTCAGGACGTGACAAAGAAAGTAGACAGTTCGAATCTTATCTCTCGCCCCCTTTTCTTTTTTTGACAAAAGTTCCGAAATTATTTTCTCGTACATTTCCAATAGAACATCAATGATTATTAACACAGGGGATTGCAGCTATCTATATTTTGACTCGTTGCTTCTTTGTACTAATGTATTGTTCAATAACTCTTTGAGAGAGGTCTTGTCCGAGGGGCCATTTTGGAGTATAGTCCACCTCCCCCGCACGCTCCACACTGTACACACGATCACACCCTCCACTCATCACAGTCTCCACACCCGCCCACGCCACCATCACACCATTGTCTGTGCACAGGTGGGGAGAGGGAAAGTGAACTCTGAACCCTGTCAAATCCCCCAATTCTTGTAGCTTTGATCTGATGTAGCCATTACGAGCAACACCTCCAGACACAACCTGTAGATATGTACAGTGACATCAAGTATTGCTATAATCATAGCAGGAACTCACTAGATGAGTGATGTTAGTGCCTTTAGTGTGCTGTGTGATGTTAGTGCCTTTAGTGTAGAGGATAGCTCGGTAAGTGCGAGTGAGAAGATGGTCAGTGACAGACTGTTGGAATGATGCACACACATCCTCACAGCCTGGCAGGGGGCCATCACCATGCCAACCACCTGGGGGGGGGCAATATCTTGTCACTACATGGAGGACAATCTGAACACAAATTACGAGCTCTCAAAGATTGCTACAATAACGACTGAATTCCCTGAAAGTTTGTATCTAACTATATAAGCATTGGAAAGGTAATTCTGAATGCGTTTGATATATTTGGGAATTACTAACTGAGAAATAATTTATAAGGAAAGTCCCCCAAGAGGGAATCGAACCCACGTCTTAATCTATCATCTAATCTACTAAGCCACCACCCTAACCACTAAGCCACACCTATTTTATTCTGTCCCTAGTCGTTACATCTCTTAGTCACATACATCATAACAAAATACATACAGTGACTTGCTGACTTGCAGTGCACTTGCAAAAGAAAATTGCCATGTAGTATACTTCTCATTATCAATTCATTCTAGCCTTATATACATGTAAAGCTTGCAGCCAAACTGAAACAGTACCTGTGTAACTGAAACAGTACCGGTGCAAGTTTAGGCTTAGAAATTATTATCTATAGTGGTTTTGCTATTGGGCAATTCTCTGTTGAAGTGCACTGCAATCCACTGTAGTAGAAATGTAGACTAACTTTGTGCTGCCATTGCTTGTATGTGGTTCCTGGCCGCAGTCTTGAGTCCAGAGAAGGAGAAGTTACAGCATCTAGAGTGTAACATGACCTGGGGCAGTTTAACCCTTTCAGCTCTCCCCTCTCGTGCTAATACCTCCACTGCAGCACCCCCTGGTAGGTCACACACACGGGGGTGGAGGTCAAGGCGCAACCACCGAGCAACCTGGGATAATCTGACATTATTATTATTATTATTATTATATTACCTTGTCTAGTGCTTCCCCTGGACTGTCGTCACTTGTCTGACCAAGTCGAGAGAAGTGCCCCACCCCCTCCACTGTTGCTAGGATACAGTGGCCGCCAGAGATGAGGAGAACCAAATAAGGGAATGGAATACTGCAGAGTCAGCATAGTGTAGATAGTGTGAGGTGTGAGGGACGTGACTCACTCGTGGTTCATCCTCACAGTTAGTGCGTGTGCCTCCATGTGATGCACACTCAGCAATGGCTTACTAGTGTATAGAAGAGATATAATCATTATGGCAACACTCTAAATATGCAACATTAATTTGGATATTAATTAATTAGCACAATATAAATTCTGTAAAACGTAACGATTTTCTGTAAACAGATAATGATGGCTGACCTTATTCTAGTGGCCACAGATAATGATGGCTGACCTTATTCTAGTGGCCAGTTGTTTAGCGTATTCAACTCCTGCTCTTAGAGAGAATGCTAATCCAGGACCAGTTGTCACGGCAACCAGTGAAAGGTCATCTAGGTCACATCCACTTCTTTCAATAGCGGAGTTGACCACACCCTCAATATTCCTCTCGTGTAGTTCACTGGCCACTGTCGGTATAATACCCCCTGCCCTGTGTGTGTGTGGGCGTGTGTGAGATGTGAGGTTGTGTGTGTGTGGGCGTACTTGAGGTGGACGTGCGTCTGTGATTGCAGAGACTCCCCCAGCAGAGTACCGTTGCCCCTGACAACAGCGGCCCCAGTATCATCACAACTGCTCTCTATCCCCAACACAAGCAGATCACTCTATAAAGAAGACGGAGGATAATGGCAGCTAGTGCTGCTGGTCCTAGCTCACCTTGGTGTGGCTGATGGCTCTGAGTAGTCTCCTCCTCCTCCAGCAGTAGCGTGCAGCCAGCATGTCTCATCCAGTGCAGTACCAGAGCATGCAGTAATGAATGGTTGGGATAAGATCATCACTTTTAATACATTAATTAATACAACTAGACTATTAAAAAAAGTATGTGTTAATATGATATCTAGTCCTCCTTAGGGGCTAGGTGGTCTGCATGGTGAGGTGTAGGGAGATGGCTGGGATGTGACGGGTGACCTTTAACCTGCAGCAACAAAATACAGCAATAATTGCTCATTATTTTTTGATAAAAATGAACACACATACAGTACCCTGATAGTATTAGAATAGTACATACGAGTCCAGTTCCTGTTGGTCTGGTTCCCATACGTCCTCCACCCTAGCCCATCGTATCTCAGTGGCTTGCATCACACCCTGTGAGGTGTGTGTGTGTGTGTGGAGGGGGCGGTGAGAACTAACCACTCACTGATAGCTTCTTCTTGATCAGTTCCACTACAGTCACTGCTTTAGTCACATGAGCTCCACTGGCAGATATGACCACACCCTCTAGCGGAGACTCCTGCATAGCAACAAGCTATAATATATAAGGACACTATATAAGGACAGTGTGTGTATGCAACTATCACTTCCTTCATTATTCACATTTCTTATTACATTACATGATTACCAGGATCTGGTGTTGTATTCCCAGAGGAGGTGTTGATTACATTATTACCTTGAGCTTATGCATTGCTCGGGTGCAAAGGTCGTATGCTTTGCCAGTACCAGTGATACGTAACTCATTGGGTCCGCACTTATCGTCATAGTAACGGCTCTGTTTCTTCTTGTAATGTTCCATTGCCTACACAGACACAGTTAGTGTGTGTGTGTGTGTGTGGGTGGGTGGGTGTGACCACTTACCTAATCATGTATCGATGCTGCTCCCCATAGGATCAGGACTTGTGATGTTAGCTCTCCTCTCCTTCACATAGTAAACCACGTGGACTGGGCAACGCCCCCTTTACATTTTGACCCTCCGGAACAGCATAATGTTCCGGGGATCCAAATTTGTGTTACTGTTCTATTAAAAAAAAACCGTCCTGGGAAAGTTTCAACGCCCACACAACAATTCAAGGGAGTTAGGGGGCGTGTGCTTGTAGCAGCTCCACTGCAGTGCAGTACCGTAATAAAGAAGCAGCAGGCTAGCCGGCATGTCTTTAGAGAGGATACCGAGTAGTGAGAGCCTAGAGCTGGACAACATTCCCCTGGAGATGACCTCACGGAGCTCGAGTGAATCATGTGAGCTTGTGTGTGTGTTTAGAGTCCCTGGTGTGTGTACACTGACCTAGCCTTGTGTACATTCAATATGGACTGTGCACTGGGCTTCCTTAACTAGCTGAGGGGCTTCTGTTAGCTCATCCTCACTATATAACCAATGCCATTTAGAGCAGTCGGTAAAGTATAGTAAGAATAGCATTTCAAGCAAAGCTAAATAAATATCTATCTATCTATTAAAGTATGCAGTCCCAGTTATCAGTTAGCTCCCAGCTTAGCTACAGTGACTCAGAGCTGGACAATATTGACTTGTATGATGAGTCAGATCTATCACAGCATTCTCATTTCTTCCGTCACTCTACTCCTCTGTTGCTCATCACCCACCACACAGGTGGTAGCCCTCCCCCCTCTGCCAGGAGCGTGGGGGGTCATGTGGCCTTCACGGGGGGTCCTGATCGACTGGGTCTCCACTGTCTCTCCTCTGAGGGGAATGGATCACAGTATGTGAATAAGGACAGCCTTGCACATGACCTGGGGTTCCTGGCCACCATGCCTGAGCTGTGTGATGTGACCTTCCTAGTGGGTACTGACCAGGCACCAGTGTGTGCAGTCAAGGCAATTCTGGCTGCTAGATCTTGGTGAGTGTGTGTGTGTGTGTGTGTGTGTGTGTGTGTGTGTGTGTGTGTGTGTGTGTGCGTGTGCGTGTGTGTGTGACCACTCAACCGTGTAGGCCATGTGTGGGGGTGGGATGTGTGTGTGGGTGGCATGAGTGGTCAGCTCAGTACGCTTCATTAAACAGATATGGTTTCATGCTGAGATCGTATCTATTGCAGTTGTACAGCCTTGTTACCACATAAGCTCTGATCAAATGTACATACATACTGAAAATGGTATGTTGTTTTAGTAGATGGCCTTTGATGGCCTTTGATGAGGGGTAGGTTGCTTTTCCCTGTAGCTAATGGCCTTGTTAGTTAAAGTTCTTCTTGTCACTGATGATGGACACAGTCTGTTCATTAGTGTCTGTGTCTCATTACACACCAGTAGGTGCTAATGATTGAGCAATGGAAACTATGGCCTTTATTAATAAGTGTGAAAATGCTTCCTTAATATATGTTAGTGCTTCATTGCAAGCTCTAGGCCTAGGGTGTCTGTCAGCTTGTCCTTATACAGTGTGTGTGTGCATGTCAACACCCACAGTGTAGAACAACAATGTGAGATTAACTAGTACTTCAATATATACTGTAGTCTAATAGTTGTGTTGTTTGGTAGCATTGTGTCCTGTGTTTGTGTGTCCCCTGCAGCAAGTTTATTCATATCCTCAGGGCATGTGGTGTCACTGAATCCACTCTCCTCCAGACACTGCATAGTCTAATAGGCTGCCTGCTATAGACCCCATGGCAATAGGCTGCCTGCTGTAGACCCCATGGCAGTAGGCTGCCTGCTGTAGACCCCATGGCAGTAGGCTGCCTGCTGTAGACCCCATGGCAATAGGCTGCCTGCTGTAGACCCCATGGCAGTAGGCTGCCTGCTGTAGACCCCATGGCAGTAGGCTGCCTGCTGTAGACCCCATGGAAATAGGCTGCCTGCTGTAGACCCCATGGCAATAGGCTGCCTGCTGTAGACCCCATGGCAATAGGCTGCCTGCTGTAGACCCCATGGCAATAGGCTGCCTGCTGTAGACCCCATGGCAATAGGCTGCCTGCTGTAGACCCCATGGCAATAGGCTGCCTGCTGTAGACCCCATGGCAATAGGCTGCCTGCTGTAGACCCCATGGCAATAGGCTGCCTGCTGTAGACCCCATGGCAATAGGCTGCCTGCTGTAGACCCCATGGCAATAGGCTGCCTGCTGTAGACCCCATGGCAATAGGCTGCCTGCTATAGACCCCATGGCAATAGGCTGCCTGCTGTAGACCCCATGGCAATATAATTATGATCTACTGTATTTAACCATACTGTCAACTTTGGGACAATTCTCTCTGTATTATTCTGTCCATTAATCGGTGCTCCTAAAATTCAATTCCCCAGCCTCTGTTTGTATTGAGTGTTGATACTACCATCAGTTTGTTGAGGCTTCCCTCATGTGGTGTGGTGGTTAGGGCTAGTTCTAACAACATGGCTCTCATTCTGATAGACAGTGTGTATGTTTCTACACTGCACTGGCTGTTACAGCAGCACCTGTACATGTGTTACTGGCTGTTACAGCAGCACCTGTGTTACATGTGTTACATTCTGCAATAGCCCTCCACAGGAAATTACTACATTCCAGGAGCTGTGTGTGTCAGCCTCCTGTGTTGATTATTACTGACCCTGGAGCACCACTTCCTGAGTGGATGGTTGCCTTTGATATTGAGTTCATTTCCTGGGGATCTTTTTACTAACATACACACACCCACACACATCCACATACCTACCCACACACACTGTAGGGTTTTCCGGAAGATGCTGTACTCTGAACCCAATGGAGGCCAAAAGAAGAAGAAGAAAACGGTCAAATCATCGGATGGTTATATAGAAAAGTACGATTTCAAAGGTCATCCTACAGTGATTGTCAAGGACTTTGAACCCGAGGTATTTAAGCAGTTGGTGACGTACACGCACACTGGGGGTGTGGTCTTACAAGCCCGTACACTACTAGGATTGATGAATGCAGCGGATCATTATGGTCTCGAGGATCTGAAGCAAGCCTGCATACGCTTTATGGAGCAATGCATCACCGTGGATACCGTCTGCTCCCTATTGACATCCGCAGAGAAATATATTCAGTATAAGTCCACCAAGATACTTGTCCAGAAGATGCTCGAGTTTGTCGATGTGAATGCTGAGAGTATATTAGCCTTGGGGGCGTTCTCAACCCTGCCACAGCATGTTGTAAGGATAGTCCTGAGCAGAGAAGAACTTCAAGCTGTTGAAACTAAGAAGTTTGAAGCTGCTTATCGGTGGTGTCTGCATCACACTGATGCCAACTCTGACGTGGAAATGAAGACGGCCTTTGAACCTTTTGTCGATGTTATAAACTTTAGAATGATCCCAGCCACTAGCCTTATGAAGAACGTGAAGCCAGCCGGTATAGTGGACGATGCTATCATCCTCACAGCACTGGCCTTTCAAGCAGATCCTAAATCAGTGGATCACATCCGCCCACACTCTTCAGCCTCAGGGGGGCGTAACTTCAGACGTGTTCAATCATCAGGAAACCCCCTCAACAACATGGACTCTAGCGAGCTAGTTCGTACCAAGAGAGGTGGATCTGTACCCCCCACAGGGGGCGCTCTACAGTTACGTGGTGACAGCCATCCAATGAGATTACTGACAACACGCGATCGTATTGGATCTCAGAGCTCTTCCCAACTATCCACCCCGCCAATTAGTCCATGTATCGGTAGTTTCCATGGCAGCAGTACGCTCTCATCAGAGTCAAGCTTTGATGATTATTCCACTGGAGTTAGTCTATCCCAGCCAGTGTCCTTTGAACCCACCAGAACTACACAGCTTGGCTACAATCAACGTGTGCTAGACACTGTAGTCACCATGAGCAGCACAAACGCTGTAGAAGTATGATCATGTGTGTGTGTGTGTGTGTGTGTATCTGTTCAGTATATTCTTCCTAACCCACCACCTTGTGTTCACTACCATGCTGTCCATGCTGTATTTTATTATTATATGTTTTGTGGCAATTTCCTATACAACACTTACTTGTTCAACAGATATTATTTGTTCAAAGAATTATAAGTTTTCAAAACAATTTACAAACGAGAACTGTCAACATAAGGGAAAGATAAAAACAAAGAAAATAACATGAGTATAATAGTTGATAAATTATCGTGATTGTGTTCTTTCAGTTGAGCAGACGGTTGCTAGTAGTGATAGCGCTCTTGACCACGCCCCCTTCTTGCTCTGAGGGTCGTCCCACACTCCCACACAGTCACACCGCCCACACACCATCCGTTCAGCCTCACATCTTCCACTATACACATCCAAACTAGAGTCCACATTTCTCAGCACACACACAATGTATTGCATGAGCCCTTCAGCCAGAGCAGTGTACACAGCAGGCCTCCAATGACGGAGTAGACAAGTGTCAAACATCCAACCATTATCATCACACGGAGGAGGGTTGCCGTTGGTAACACTCTCTCGTAGTCTACGTACACAGGCAGCTTCAAACACACCGCCCCCGGGTAGCACACACCCGTCACTAAAGGCACACTTCACACGATGTAGACAATTGGAGAATTGCTGACTCAGCAGATCCACTGTAGACTCTGTGCTGCCGCATAGCATCACCGTGACAACAGCTGAGTGTGTGCACGTTATTCGACAAGAGTAGGTTTTGATTGGAAGTCTTCTACTGGTCCCCGTGTAGCGAGGCCACACCCATCCACCCTCCACCAACTCCGCCCACACACCTCGGCCAAAGTGAACCTGTGGAGTGGGCGGGGGAAGAGCAATTATTAAAACATCTTTGAACGGCCATAACTTTAGTTCTGTTGGTCCATTAATTTATGATTTTACCTTCTCTATTTTGTGTAAATACCATGGGCTATAGCTCACGGTATTTTTCCGAAAATAAGAAACTGAGCATACCATCTGAAAGAGCTCCTTCTAAGCTTTCAAAAATCATAAAATCGTCGAATTTGAACCATCAGAACTTTAATTAGAAAATGCTTGTAGTAATACTGCAATCTGATTGGTCACTGAGAGGTCCATTATTTCACTTATGGACCTGAGGTCTTCTAAGTAGGTCTATTATACTGATTATGCCTACAGGCAAGATGATGTCAAGATTAACTTGTATGGAACATGGCAACATCACACAGTTTATGTTGAAGTCATAGTAACGATGATACAGTGCATCATTAAAAATTAAATTTTTTTTAAGTTTTGCGTTCTGCAGTGCCGCTTTGCAGCTTTTATCTCTCTCTTGCAGCTACAATAGCTAGTGCTCTAGTGCAGAGCTAACTACTATGACAATAGCAACTTTTTATTTGCAATGCGTGATTCTCAAGAAACAGAAACTGCCTTCATCAATGTGAGTTTTTTTATGTAGACTAGCCAGAGCAAAGCTTTAACGTTGCTTGAGGCTTGTAGAAACTCTTGGTTTCAGAGTCTTCTTTGTGTTAATATAGCCTAGCTTGCTTAGTACTATTCTAAACCAGTTATAGGCCTCGTCAACGGTCACTATGGAGTTTTGAGACCCTCAGGCCCTTAGTAGCACCCTCGCTACGCTCGAGATGCTACAGCCTCGGGCCTTCAGGTCTCAAAACCCCATAGAGACCTTGGACTCAGTCTATAACTATTATTTATACTGGCAGTAATCACCTCCTTAGTGTATTGCAGATAACAAGTGGACACTGCCCCGGACATGTGAGATATGGCTTCCCTCTGTTCCTGCCGTACCCCCGTCAACACCACCACCCTCGTTGCTAGGCAGTGTTCCCATAGCAACGGTGACATCATACCTCCAACCACAACCAGTCCAACATTGTACTGTGATAAAATAATGATATGACATTTAATTACATCACAGTACCTTCTCCAATAGAGTAGCACATTGCATCAGCCAATCAGATGGAGTCTGATGCTTGTACAGTAGGTCATGTGATGTCTGTGTCCTGGATAGTCCAGGGTGCGTAGAGGTCGGAGTGCAATCACCATCAATGACCTTTAGTGAAGTAATTAATTACACACACTGTACACATATCACACACACTCACAGCCACACAAAGTTGTTGTGATGTTATTGTAGAGGTCATATCTGATTGGACGTCTACTAGCACACCCCGCACCACTCTGGATGAACTTTGACCCTTACCAACCACACAATGTGTAAGGACAGAGCTGCAATGACATCACATGACATCACCAGAGTACACAGAGTGCGTGTACCTTGAACCCAGACCACCCCCTGGTAATAACTCTATAGCATCAGCTACTAGCCTCATAGCCTCGTCCCTACCGTGAGCCAGACCAGCCCTGGAGGTTAATCATCCAATTAATATAGAATTATTATACAATAAATACCTTAATTGATTTTGACTTGTACTGGTGGGACGAGTGGAGGATAAATGACGACTAAATGTTTTTACCTTCCCTAGCCTCGGAAATGGATCATGTGATCTCCCAGTTTCCATAGCAACAGCACACGAGGTAAAGAGTGGATCACATGATCTGAGTCCCTCGTTATACAGTGCCAGCACCACAGGCAAAGGGACCCCCTGCTGTGTGTGTGTGGGGGGGTACAAGGTTATTGAGGGACCCCCTTTTGTTGGAGGTACTTGCCTCTTGTGTTAGTTTGACCACACCCCCTGCCCAGAGTCCACTTAGACACACCAACGTTGTCACTCCACACCCACACTCTTTCTGTTGTCCCTGGCAACTCTCGTACAGTATCTGATTGGTCGAATGGCCTCCCTCAGCTGACGTGAGTGCCTCCACCATATGCAGTGTATTCAGGAGCAGTCCATCATTACCTGAGCTCTCATCTATGTAGGCCTTGATGCTATAAGAGCAATAATGTATTGACCATGGCAGTACGCCCACACCACACCACACACGTACCTAGTGGAGGGTCCCAGTGAGCTCCTCACAGACTCACCTACACACACACACAGTCAGCAAACACCCACACCACACACCCACGTACCTAGTGCCTGGAGAGACAGACAGTTGTTGACCAACTCAGCCATTACTGATAATGCTCCTGGTAAAGATCATAATTTATTCTGTGTAAAATTAATTCCAAAACACACACATTATAAATTTTTTTCGCAAAACATATTTTGTACAACTACAAATAATACACAAAGGAGCAGTTTTATATATGAAACACAGTTTTATACAAAAAGTCATTCTTTCTTGTTCTTTGCTGCCTCCCTCTTGACGACCCTACTGAGTGAGGTAAGATCCCCAGTGAGGTTCCTCTTGAGGATAGTGGAGGCAGCCAACACGCCCCCGAATATTGCACCAATGAAGCCACACATAAACACATCCTGTCCTGTCAGATAGAGTCCTGGTACGCTCGTCTGGGGTCGAAGGTCACTCATGGCCTGGAGGGAGAAACGAGTTGTGTTGTGGTCCACACCGTACACTTCTCCGCGGGGGGTCCCCAGATAGTGTATATTGGAGAGGGGGGTCCCCACATCCATGTACACTTTACGCCCCTCCAGCTTAGGAAACAACTCCACCGCCTGTGTGTGTGTGTGGGTGTGAGTGTGAGTGTGTGTGGGTGGTGTGAGTGTGTGTGGTGTGAGTGTGTGGAGTGTATGGATGTAGGCACGAACCTGTTCCCACATCTGATTGGCCAGCGCTGTCTTGATGCCGATATATTCATCGCCACGACGCAGCACTCGCTCGTTCTCCCATTCCTGGAACCACTCGTACGGGGCAATGGTTACTATGGCAACTGTAGACTTTCCGGGGAAACGCTGACTATACGTTGGGTCTTTAGTTGATGGAAATGACAGGAACATGAGGGGGACCTACGCATGGTGGGGGGTATAATAACACAGGAACATGAGGCACCTACACATGGTGGGGGGTATAATAACACAGGAACATGAGGGGGACCTACGCATGGTGGGGGGTATAATAACACAGGAACATGAGGCACCTACGCATGGTGGGGGGTATAATAACACAGGAACATGAGGCACCTACGCATGGTGGGGGGTATAAATTTATTTGTTTTGCGCGTAAAAAACCTTAATTGTAAAAGAGCCAAATCAGCAGAAAATGTATTGCGTGTGTCCTACATGTATATACTGCAGAGATTTTTTGCTATTATTTATGTGATAAAATTCGCTATGTTTGATGCTCACAAAACATTATAGTAATCTCTATGGTAACTCACCTTGGCCGTGGCAATGTCCTCCAGTGGTGTGCTGACATACTCGGCAGTGATAGCGTTGAGGTCAGAGTCCCTGAACGCCCACACATGCCCTGCCCTCAACTCTAGTTCTTCAGGGCTACCATCCAGTCCTATGAATACTGACATGAGTCCCACACCGTGACGCACATGAGTCAGTGCGGACTCTAGTCCACTAGCAGGAGGGAGCAACTCCACAGTGTTGTAGAGGCCAGCATCAGAGATGATCAGAGGGGCCATGATATCATACACTGTGTGACCTACAGTCAAGTATTGGCAATCACATGATATAATTATATGCTCCACCAAAACAGTGGAGGCTCTGCACTCTTGATGCTACCTCTAGCAATATTACGCTCCGTCCAATCAGATCTCACCTTGTTTGACAGACACACCCACTGCTTTGCCTTCATCCATCAGTATCTGGTTGACCTTTGCCCTCACTAGGACCCGCCCACCAGCCGCCTCTATGGTGGGTATGATATTGAAGGCAATCTCGCTAGCTCCTCCTATCGGATAATAGCCTCCATAAGTGAAGTGGTTGGTCAGAGCTGCCTGCATTCCAAATGATGCATCCTTGGGGACAGTCCCTACAAGGAATGTGTTGTGATTAGGACAAACAGTTCAACTATCCCCCCCCTCCGTTTAATCAATAATTTGGGGAATCTTTCAGCTGCTATAACTTGAATTCTGTAGATTGAAAGTCAAAAATGTTATGTTTTTCTGAAAGCTTAGAAAAAGATCTTTAAAATATGATATCCTCAAAGTTGATATTTGAGAGATAAAAGTATTTGCCAATTTGCCAATACCTGGATGGATTGAAACACATCATTTGAATGGAATTTTTCTAAGCTTCATAAAATTTTAACATTGGATCAACTGTACTGAAGTTTATGGCTGTTGAAAGACACCCCCCCCCCCCCCCCCCCTCCATTTAATTAATGATTTTGGGAATCTTTCAGCTGCCATAACTTGAATTCTGTGGATCTGAAGTCAAAAATTTTAGGATTTTCTGAAAGCTTAGAAAAATACCTTTCAAATGATGTAATCAAAGCTCATATTTAAGAGATAAAAATATTTGCCAATTAAGCCGTACCATGGATTATAGCCCATGGTCCGAGGCCAAAAATGACAAATTAGGGCCCGGACGAAATTTTGGATTGAAACACACCATTTTAAAGGAATTTTTCTAAGCTTTCAGAAAATCCAAACATTTTTGACATTGGATCAACTGTACTCAAGTTATGGCTGTTGAAAGATGTTCAACTACACCCCCACCCCCTCCGTTTCATCAATCTCTTTCAGCTTCCATAACTTGAATTCTGTAGATCCAAAGTCAAAAATTTTAGGATTTTCTGAAAGCTTAGAAAAATACCTTTCAAATGGTGTCATTAAAGCTCATATTTGAGAGATAAAAATATTTGCCAATTAAGCCGTACCATGGATTATAGCCCATGGTCCGAGGCCAAAAATGACAAATTAGGGCCCGGACGAAATTTTGGATTGAAACACACCATTTTAAAGGAATTTTTCTAAGCTTTCAGAAAATCCAAACATTTTTGACATTGGATCAACTGTACTCAAGTTATGGCTGTTGAAAGATGTTCAACTACACCCCCACCCTCTCCGTTTCATCAATCTCTTTCAGCTGCCATAACTTGAATTCTGTGGATCCAAAGTCAAATATTTTAGGATTTTCTGAAAGCTTAGAAAAATACCTTTCAAATGGTGTAATCAAAGCTCATATTTGAGAGATAAAAATATTTGCCAATTAAGCCGTACCATGGATTATAGCCCATGGTCCGAGGCAGAAAAATAACAAAATAGGGCCCAGACGAAATTTTGAATTGAAACACACCATTTTAAAGGAATGTTTCTAAGCTTTCAGAAAATCCAAAAATAGTTGACATGGGATTAACGGTACTAAAGTTACAATCGTTCAAAGATGCTCATGTGACGCTAAGGTTAGCAGTATAAATATGTACTAGCCAACAATACATGACATTACTAGCTCGGTTGATTACCCTACCATAGTCTCCAAAGGAATATGCGAGCACTGCCTTCAGCTCAGTATCAGTGAATATATCGTCCAGTACTTGCGTGAGTGATGTTTGGTAGTAAGCCATGTCAGGATTGGTCCATGCCAACAAACCACTGGAGATCACAAGATTAGAACACCATCTTGGCAGCATCTTAAGCAACGCCATCGTGAGGGTGGAGCGGCGAAGACGCTTTAAAATGTCAAAGAATTTGCGAATAGCTTTGTCCTCTTGTGGAAATCTGTTGACCAGTGATTCTACTAACTTGCCACGCCCAGCTGGAATGGGGAATTCCCTTTGATTGGCTCCACCCATTCCAAAGACGACAGTGTCGTACACAGAATCACATTCCTGCCATTCTACTCCAGAATCACAGAGCTGATCAACTAGTACTCTGCACAGTGTTCCCTCGGCCATCTCACCAACATAGTGGATGCCAACATCAAACTCGAAGCCTTTATCAATAAAAGTATGACAGCAACCACCGGCCTGATCATGCTGCTCCAACACTAGTACCTGTGTGTGTGTGTGTGTGTGTGTGTGTGTGTGTGTGTGCGTGTGTGTGTGCGTGCGTGTGTGTGTGTGCGTGTGTGTGTGTGTGTGGTTGAAAATGAATAAATGAAATCACTTCAAGAGAACCTACTGCAACCTGCTACAAGTAGAGATGTTGGTTGGGTACCTTCTTGCCAGCCTTGGCTAGTATGGCGGCCACTGAGAGTCCTCCAATGCCAGAGCCTATCACGATGGCATCCAGGGAAGCAGGTACACTGTCCAGGGAGAAACTCATTTTGATGACCTTATCTCTCTTCTTTTGGTCCAGCTCAATGGGGAGACCCTTCCTGCCCCTGTTATTAGTGCGGGGGACAGTCAGACAAGTCAATTATGCCGGTCATGAATAATTAAGAAGCATTTATACAAGCGTTCCAATCACATCGTCATAATTTATTATATTAAACTAGTGCAACGAGATATATATTTTGCGTCGTATTTAAATACACGGACTACAGAGTATGTGCCCGGTATACAGCTAGTAGGTTGTACATAGGATTGACAGTGTGTTTTCAATATATCTATGCATGGTGACACAGTCACAGTGAGTCCCTCCCTTACCTTGCATAGCTCTTGAATGGGTTTGCTGGAGAGGTGGTGTCGGTGGAGGCGAGGACCCAGAACTGGGCACGCAGGTAACGGTAGATAAGGTACAAGAGAAGTGGAGCAGCCAACAAAACAACCCAAACCAATGGAGACATCTTGGAAGCTTTGGCTTGCAGCTAGAGGGGGCGTGGCTGGAACTCCACAAACAGTGACGTCACCACAAATTGAACTGGTGCTGCTTCGAGGTGTGCCCTATGTTAAAAATATTCAAGTTTCTTGTAAATAGATAGCCTCGATTCCAGGCCGCTCTTAGGCCTTGTGAAGGAGGCTAGTTAATAGACTGCTCTATAATAATAAATTATTATTATATTGATCACATTAGAACACAACAAACCAACAGAAAAGAGAATTTTTCAGTTCAGTAAATTAATATTTGCAAAACAAATGGAACACTCGATTCATCAATCAACTGCAGAGAAGAGTCATTATTAACACAAACATGATTATTCCCCACACACCATCAGGGTCAGGACTCCAGGTCAGGGATGTCCTGGTCATCACTGTCACTGTCACTCTCAAGCTCCTGTAGGCAGTATTACAGCAGTGTTATCATGACAATCATGGTAACTTACATCCACATTTCCCAGGTCTGGTCCTCCTGGTCCTCCCATTCCACCTAGTCCACTGAGTCCACCCATACCTCCCATGCCGCCCATTCCAGGCATGCCTCCCATACCTCCCATACCTCCCATGCCGCCCATTCCTCCCATCTGTTGCATCAACTGCAAGGGAGAGCCATCACACGGTACCATAACCTCAATGTGTGTGTGTTGTGTGTACTTTGCTCAGGTCGTTATTTTCACCAGCAGGTTCTTCTGGTTCAGAGCCACTCTCGTCCTCATCCTTCCATCTACCAAAGTCTGTTTGAATGTACAAAGGCTGGAGGAGGGAGGGGGTCAAAATATTAAGTATAAGTTACAATAGCTACCTTGGTTTTGGCAGCAATTAGTCGCGGCCAGTACGGCCCACTCTCTTTCTTCTTAATGACCAGGAATAGTCCCCTACCACTCTTCTTCTGTTTGGACTCCTACAGTGTGTGGGAGGGGGGTAGGGGTGTACATTTCAACACTTTTATGTGGGTGGTTGGGTGAACTCACTTCAGGATCAACTTCTCCAAACAGCTCCAACTCCACACAGTACTGTTTGCCCTCAGAGCCACCATCACCTGAGAATTTCAGCACTTTTTCATCCAGGGTGTATTTTTCATTTCTGATGTCCGTCAGTTCGATTGTTAGGAGGACGGTATCAGCTCTTTGTGCCCATTTGATGGTGGGATGAAGAGTACTGCAGAGGGAAGACACATACGTGCAGTCAACCAGACCACATGGTCGCTTCTAATAGGAGCGCACCTTCAACATGCAAACTGAACACACGCTACACATATTGGCCAGTGTTGACTGACAATGAGAAACATATACTCGTCTTGTAGCATGCAAAGCTCACCTATTTTGACTCATGTTAGCAGCTCCTTTGTCCAAAATATAATACAGAAACACTTTCTAAAATACAAGCTCAGCAACTTTGTATTTCCCAAATTTTTCCTAACTTAATAAGAATTAAAGTTCAGTTTCAATGCAAACTAATGATTTTTAAATCTGGACAAAATGCACAATAATGATGACAAATGATGACTTTCTAGTGATTGACACGTTAATACTATAGCATGATAATTTGATAATTTGACTGATTGAGGATCTGATAAATTGTTTAGTTCTATAGCTTTATAGGTCGTCGTGAAGTGATTCGTACGGTCTGTGCCCCTTAATGCGACTGAATCTCCTGTAAAGGTAGAAGCCAAGAGGCAGTGCTGCCAGTATAGTGATGGCTAACAGGAACATGGTGAGCCCCACACCTAAGGCCACTCGAGCGTGAATACTGGCCGAAGGGTCAGTGGAGGGTGTGGGTGTGGAGGGTGTGACTGGTGTGGAGCTGGGGGTGGAGGATGGGACCAGTGTGAACGGTGAAAGCGTGGGTATGGTAGACGAGAAACTTGTGGGCGTTAGAGAGAGACTGGGAATTGATGAAGCAGTCATATTGGGTCCAAAAACAGTTATGTTCATAGCTGGCGTAGACATGACCATTGTGGTAGTGTCTACAGTCTTGACAGGTGTCAGAGAGGCAGAGAGGACCAAAGCTAGAGACAAACTTTTGAGAAACATTGCTCCTTTCATTCTCTGTCTTGTTTTAGTTAACATTGAATGTGATATCTGTTCAGCAAGGGAATTCCCCAGAGAGGTACCAAGAGATCACTATAGGGATTTCCCAGTGACGTCATTAGACCAACAAGAGGGGTGTGACCCACTCCTCCATATTGTTGATGCCACGCCCCTTTCTATAAAGAAAGCTAAGAGACTGACATGATGATGATGAAGTTGTTGTTGACTAGCGCAGTGATCCTAGTGCTGACAGTGGCCAGTATCCATGGAGACCCACCAGCAGAGGTTGCTACCCTAACAGTCAGTTCTTCTGTTACATTTAATTCCACTGAGACCAGCACCAGCACCAGCTCCAGCACCAGTGCTAGTCCTAGTGCTAGTGGTACACCCACCCATGTCCCTATATCCACCACTAGTGTTACAGCCACCCCTCTACCGTTAGTATCAAGCAGTAGTGTGAATGCAACTACAGCCACGAAACAACTCAATGCTACCTCTTCTATCCTGGCTAATGCTACTACCTCCATCCTGGCTAATGCTACTACCTCCATCCTGGCTAATGCTACTACCTCACTGCTGATGAGTACTACTCCCTCACCTGTCAACACTACGAATATGTCCAGGACCTTCATCCCTCATACGAATACTCCTACAATCTCTCTCAATGTCTCATCCCCACCCACGCACACCTCCTCACAGTATCACGCCCCCACAACATCCACCCACTCATCTGGACCCATCACTCCCACTCCATGTGCCAACGTTGGTAAAGAGTGCACCACATCCCTGGCCATTGCAGTGGGTGTGTCTATACCTGGTACTGCTATAGTCACATTCTTCATCACCAGTCTTGCATGCCTCTGTTGTCAGAAAGTCAAGAAGAAGAGATCATATATCAGACTAGCTCCTACCGTGTACTTTGATGATGACGAAGACCAAGATTAACTATAATAATAATTGAACTAGCTGGAACACATTACTTGTACTTTAAGCTGCAAATTGATAATAGTTATTTTTTATTGAAGATTGCAATAATAAAGTGAGTGCAACGGGATACAGGTGGTGATGTAAACACAGCAGCTATATAAATAATTATACAGTTCATAATTAAATACACACAGTTTGGCAGTAGCTGATAATAATTATGAGTCAGTACTTGTTAATGCCAAACAATCTGAACTTGTGCAGTAGAGGCAGCTTGGGAATAACCCCGATCATGAGTACAGTCATGTTGACGATGGTATGAGGGGTGTTCCCAGCAGTGAACACACTAGCCAGAGTAAACCTGTGTATACAGATAATCAGTGAAGGGTACACTGATGACTCAGCTATAAATCACTAATCTAAACACACATAATTGTTGTTGCAACACCAAAGAGCTACTGTACTGAACATATTTGCTTTGAAATAGGACATTTCTAACACAAGTTATGGCCTCTTAAACTTAGCTACGAGATGAATTGTGTCTTACAGGACAACAGGTACAGAGGTCAGGAAGATCCTAGTGGAAGTGAGTTGGTCTCCATCATCAATCTGCTCCCAGTTGGTGAGACGTCGTGAGTCACTCTGGTCCCCCGTGGCATAGGGAGTGCCCTTCAGATAATGGAACATGATGTACATAACCTGAGTCGAGGGAAGGGGGTCAATTAGGGGGCGTGGCATACTAACAAGTGTCTACCACACACTCCATGTATATACGGGGGAGTGGCATATAATACCTCTATAACCCCCCCACACACACATCACACACACTCACACACTCACCACATTGTGTATGACATGTGTTAGGGTCCAGGCCATGGCAGTAGTGAGAAATGGCATACTCAGAATGGAGTAGTGAAGTATAGCCACTCCTGTGATGTAGCCCGCCCACATGCCCTTACTGTTGAGCCAGTACTGGTTAGGGTTGATTGACCCAGTCACTAAATGCATCACTTCTTTTCTTCTTGGAAGAGATACGTATTACTTTGAAACAATGTTTATTTTAGTTGCTAACTTAACTTACCATAAAAATGTTTTCTCCAATAACCCTTTCCTTGCCATTCGTGAAATCTGGAACAGGAGCGTCTTTAGGTCGATCAATTAGTGTGGATCCGGCCTCACCACGCCTCCATGTCATTCTATTAGTCTAGATCCGGCTAGCAATTCTAGCTGGGACTCCCAGTTCTAGCTCCTTTTGTTTAGCGTGTCAGAGACTGGGAGAAGATGATTGGCACTCCCTGGCTCCTTTGGATGTACAGCTGTCCAGATCCCTAGAACATACCCTCCATTCTGACGAGTTATCAGTGCATAGGGTGCTTACTAGATTCTTGCCAGCCAGTACAGTTCAAGCTACACACAGCACCGCTCAACTATTCTCTACCCCATTATCTAGCTAAATCTGGTCCAACTAGACAGCAGACACAGCTAGTTAATTCAGTAAAGCCAGGGGTAGCCCTACTTCTACGGTTGTTCAGTACCCACGGTAACAATTCCTCTGGGCTGGGCTAACTAGTTGAGCCACGCCTCCCAATTCTCAAGGCTAGGTACATGTCTCTGTCTAGCTGCTTCTTCAGCTTCTTGCTCAGTTTTGTGGCTTAGAGAAAGGCCAGCTACTCAGGGGGAAGAGTCCAGATGAAAGTCTGGCAGCCAGGTGACGTCCAAACGGTCAGTTATTCTTTCCACCAACTTTTTAATCTAGTCTAGTCCTGCTTGCACTGCTACTACTACTGCTGCCTACTGCTGCTACTCTTCCTAGCTAGTCAAAGGTTTCTTTTTTTTTTTTTTTTTTTTTTATAACTACATATGCACAAAGAGACATCAAAGCTTACATCAAAGGACACAGATTTTTAGCCTACTTGACTGATAAGGCGGTTACCTAGACTACAGTTTGTTTGTCAGGGAGGAGCTCACATACAACTTCATCTAATTCATCATAACGATTCCTTACCCATTGTTGTAATTTCTACAACAGATTGCCAAGGAAAGAGATAAACCGAGTTTGATTGAAATAATTATGTGCTCGAACAAAGGCCGCACAAAGCTAGCTTGTTTCTATTACAAGCCGAGGGCTATCTGTTACCAATTATTAATTTCATTTTTATCAGGAAGCGTATAAATCAAATAAATACGGGACACATCTTTGGAACACACAAAAAGAACAAAAATAAATTCACTAATAGCAGGATTGAATTGGACTAGTTTAGTTTCATTATCACATTCCCATTCCGCCCATTCCACCCATTCCGCCCATGCCGCCTCCCATTCCACCTCCAGGAGCAGCTGCTTCCTCTTTAGGCATGTCAGTGACAACCACTTCAGCTGTAGTGAGGAGAGAGGCTACTCCAGCAGCGTCTTGGAGGGCAGAGCGGACCACCTTAGTGGGGTCAATGATACCTGCACACACAGAGGGGCAACCATTGTGATCATAATTATACCACCACATAAATCATACCTAATAAAAAACTAAAATGCAACTTATCACAGAATTTGCATCTAGAAAGGCCACCCACAACACACACACACCCACACACACAACACACTACACACACTCACACCCACACACACAACACATGCACACACACACTCACACCCACAACACACTCACCCACACACACACACTCACACCCACAACACACCACACACACACACTCACACCCACAACACACTCACACACGACACACCACAGCTCACCCTGTTCCATCATGTCCACATAGATTCCCTTGAGAGCATCGTAACCAAAGCTAACACTGGGAGAGCTCATGATCTTCTCTATGACGGGGGCGGGGTCAGCGCCAGTATTCTTGACAATGGTACTGCATGGCGTGCGGAGGGTCTTGCGTATGATCTCCACACCAACCTGCTGATCAGATGTTTCCATCTTCAGCTCCTCTATCGCCTTCAGACATCTAAACAGTATTACTTGTATTTCCTGATATCATATGTCATGTGATAGTCACCTGAGCAATGCCACGCCTCCTCCTGGTACAATACCCTCCTCCACGGCAGCTCTGGTGGCGTTGAGAGCATCAGTGACACGATCCTTCTTCTCACTCACTTCCACATCACTAGAGCCACCAATCTACAGCCAGCAAGACAGCGATGTGGACACACATGCTACACAGCTAGTATTCCTTTTAGGCCTACAAAATTTGCTAGCATAGGAACTAGCAAATTACTAGCAAAATGGGCTCTCAAATGTAGCAAAATGCACTGGACCTGTCACCTTAAGCACCGCCACTCCATCTGATAACTTGGCCAATCGTTCCTCCAACTTCTCTCTCTCATAATCTGATGTAGTGTTGGTTATCTCATCTTTGATCTGCTCAATACGCTCTGAGATGGACTTCTCGTCCCCTTTTCCCTTGAGGATCAACGTGTCGTCCTTTGTTATCAAGACCTCTGCGGCCTCTCCCATATTACTCAATACAGCATCCTCCAGTTTGACCTCAATAGCATCGTCCCCAAACACTATACCTCCCGTAGCAGCTGCCATATCGTGAAGCTGGTTCTTGCGATTGTCCCCAAACCCTGGAGCCTTCACTGCAGCAACTTGGAGGCCAACCTTAAGCCTGTAATAGAATAGCAGTACAGTGATGCAATAGATGGGTAGGTAACGGCTAATAATTCGCAACACATACGACGAAGGTAGGCACATTCATAGCTGCTGCTATATACCTGTTAATAACGAGAGTGGTGAGAGCTTCACCGTCCACATCCTCGGCAATAATGAGGAGAGGTCTCCTCTGAGCATTAGCCATCTCCAGCACTGGCAGTATGGACTGCATGCTAGACACCTTCTTCTCACAGAACAAAATCAGGGCATTCTCAAACTCAACCTTGCTACCTGAAAAAAATTTGTAATTATTTAAAATTGATGAATTAAATGTATTTTTTATTGCAATCATTTATACCTTTGGGAGAGTTGATGAAGTATGGAGATATAAACCCTCTGTCAAACTTCATTCCCTCAATGAGTTCCAGCTCATCAACGAGTGTCTTGCCATCCTTGACAGTGATGACTCCATTTTTGCCAACCTTCTTCATGGCCGTGGAGATGAGGTTGCCGATATCACGATCACCATTGGCTGATATGGTAGCCACCTGAACAAAGGCCACTCAGTAACAAGGGTACATAGTTATTACCATCTACCTGTGCAATCTCCTCTGGTGTGGTGACAGGCTTGGACATATTCCTGAGAGCTTCTATTACAGCAGTTGTGGCCGCCATTACTCCAGTCCTAACCTCGTGTGGGTTGCAACCTTTAGACGTCATCTCAAAACCTTCACGAGCAATTGACCTGGGGACATGAATTCAACACTTGTGTATGTGATGCCACCACATCTAGTAACACAACAATAGACTATCTGTAAGAACAAAGGTTTTCAATAGTTCCCTCTGTAACCACAGTGTCTTCCTGTGTCCACACAGCTCATGATAAGCCCCATCACTCACTCACCTGGCTAGGACAGTAGCCGTGGTGGTGCCATCTCCAGCTTCATCGTTTGTATTGCTGGCCACATCTTGAACCAGCTTAGCTCCAATATTCTGATATTTATCCTCTAGTTCAATCCCCTTGGCAACCGTGACACCATCTTTAGTGATCTTAGGACTGCCCCATGATTTCTCAAGGATCACATTGCGACCCTATAAAAGCATTATTGTTAATTACTCTGGCCAATTAGGTATTTAATAAGATGCTTGGATATAATGAAATTAATCGCCAGTATATATATATATATATATATATACTGAACCCCTACCTTGGGTCCCATGGTGACGGCTACAGCATCGGCGAGGATATCCACACCCTTGAGCATGGCAATGCGTGCCTCCGCTCCAAACCTGATATCCTTGGCATAATGCCTGGCTCCAGTGACTGGTCTCAGGGAGATGAGTCTCCTCATATGGCTACCAGCTCTCACTGCTCTCAACATGATGACTAGTACTGAGGGAGGGAGGTGCTACATAATACCATAGATCTATGAGTATACTGCACATGCAGACTAGTCAGGACACACCATAAGCAGGGCAGAGTATCGTGTGTGGTGTGTAGGAGACATTGCCATGCAAACTGACCTGATAATTGCAGAGAAAGGTTGCTTCAAGATCAAGACTTCTTTAATGCACTCCACGTGGATCTGATGCAAGAGGACATGCGCAAAAACACGTGGAGTGGGGCTTCTAGAAGTCTTCCTTCTTTCCTTTTGTTCCTCCAATTCATTTTACAACACCCAAGTCTATCCACTGCGCATGCGCTAAGTCCTCCACCACGTGTACCTGGGAAGCCATTCAAGTCAATAAAGACATCTCTGACAAGTATTTTCATCTCTCATCACACTCAGTTCATTGATTATGGTGAGTATTGCTCTGTGTAGTGCACGCTGTACTCCCCCCCTCACATGCAGGCCGCGTTCAGAGCATTCAGACCACTGATGGACCGTGTTCTAGTGCAGAGAGTGGCTGCAGAGACAGTGAGTCACACTAGTGTGTTAGTAAGCACAACCTTGTAGTAGGCTGTAATATTATGTCCTGAGTATATGCACTACAACACTTGTTCTGTGATGGCTATATACAGAAAACCAAGAGCGGGTTGTTCATACCTGAGAAGGCACAGGACAAGGTCAACGTGGCCACCGTGATAGCAATAGGTCCGGGGAGGATTGCAGAGGTACTCACTGTTGCAATGTCTCAATGGCCACTCTTATCCCCCTCCCTCTAGGATGGTGGCGAGCGCCCTGTGGTAGTCAAGGTGGGGGAGAAGGTCCTAGTACCAGAGTATGGGGGGACAAAGGTCAACTTTGAAGATACGGTACGAGTTTATATAGTAATCATTTGATTGCTTAGAGTATACGTTAATTGGTAGCATGTGTGTGTTCAACCATATCATCACTGTTATCATCTCCTCTCTGTAGGATTATATGCTGTTCAGAGATGGAGATATTCTGGGTGTCATGGACAGTTAGCTCATCAACACTAACTGTTTATCTGACTCCAATTTTCATTGATTTGATTGATTTTAATTGATATTTTCTCACTAAAAATCATTTGTCAATATTAATAATTATACGTTGAAGTACTTCTACACTGTTAGCCTACTATCTAAGTACTAGCTAATATATCCAAGTGTTCATTTGCTGGCCATCTTGATGAGAGCCTCGGTGGTGAAGCTCTTAGGCCTCTCTATTGGTAGTCCCAGTGCACGGTCCCACACCAGGGAGCTGAGTACACCCAGAGCACGAGACACACCAAACAACACAGTGTAGTAGCTCATCTCAGTCATACCGTAATACTGTAGAGAGGGAGGACAAATACTCACAACAAGTAATTAAAGCTAAGAAAAACAAATTTTGTAGTGTATTAATAAAGTACCTGTAGCAGTACTCCGCTGTGAGCGTCTACATTCGGCCATGGGTTCTTAGTCTTGCCATGCTCTGTAAGGACATCAGGGGCTACCTCAAATAGTTGACTGACTAGATGGAACATTGGGTCGTCGGGAAGATGCTTCTGAGCAAACTCTCTCTGACACATGTAGCGTGGGTCTGTCTTACGCAGTACAGCATGGCCAAACCCAGGCACAACCTGTACACATCACACACACACAATACAATACAATCAAAGCAGCCACACACACACACACACACACTGTACAGAACACGTAATCACATTCACACATGAGAAAGCATACACTGTAAGAAAACAATAGCTACACTAGTCCATTGACCAGTGGTCTACTCACTCACCTGACCACTATTGAGAGTGCTCCACAGGAACTCTCTCAGCTGATCCTTAGTGACATTCGATCCTACTTGCTCAAATACATTAGTCAACCAGACCAGCACTTCCTGATTAGCCAGCCCATGCAGGGGTCCAGCCAGGCCATTCATACCAGCAGAGAATGACAGATAAGGGTCAGAGAGTGCAGAGCCCACGAGATGACACGTGTGAGCGCTCACGTTCCCACCCTCATGGTCAGCATGGATGGTCAGGTAGAGACGCATCAATTCAGTGAACATGTTATTATCATAGCCAAGCATAGAGGTGAAGTTGGCAGACCAATCCTTGTTAGGGTCGATGGCTCCAACCTTGCCATCACGATATACATTGCAATAGATGGCAGATGCCAGTGTGGGCAGCTTGGCTATGAGGTCCATAGCATCTTCATATGTAGACTGTGTGTGGGGGGGGGGGGTATGACATCACAGTTTAGTGTACAGGGAAGCAAAATAAGCAATTCTAAGAGAGAGTAGGGTGGTCCATGTGTGTACTGAGTTTCTGCATGCTCTAACTGACCTCCCAGTACTTTGTCTTGTGTGTACCGTCAGCGTAGGCCTTGGCAAACTTGCTCTCAGAGTGCATCGCTGTAACGGCAGCACTGAACTGGGCCATGGGGTGGAGGGAAGTTGGGAAGTTGTTGACCATCTGAACCACATGTTGAGGGAGGTCAGCGCGACTGGCCCAATCCCTGGAGATGGCCCTCACCTAAACACAGGGGAGGACAATAAGAGCAGAGATATTATACTATAGTAACGCAGTGCCCGTATAATATAGACATCAACACATGTGTATTATTGGCTTGGTATGCAATTACTGTTCTTATAGGTATTTGACAATAATTAAGCTATTCACATGTACATACCTCATCCTTGGTTGGTATATTTCCTGTGAGGAGGAGATAGAAGAGACCCTCTGGTAGAGGCTCTGCTCCACCATCAGCCTTGGGCAAGAGCTCCTGACACTCAGGGATACTGTAGCCACGGAACCTGATCCCCTCCTCTGGGTCCAATAGAGACGTCTCTGTGACTAGGCCGCGAATACCACGCATGCCTCCGTACATCTGGAGGTAGGAAAGAGAGACAAGAGGATCAGTATTGCTATACACAGTGTTGTACTACTCACCATATCAACAGTGACATCTCCTACAACAAAGTCGCCGTGTTTAGCTCGAAACTCTTTTACTTGTTTTTGTTTCTCAGGAACAAGGTCGGCCATGATGTCCTTTAGTCCGCAGTCTGTTGTCTCGTACCTAGCCTGGGGGCGGGGTGGTATACACTACATGTGTATAATCACAAGGTGTTACTTACAGAGGTTAGATTGGGGGTCCATCTTGTGTTGCCCTGTGTTAGGCAGGGGATGAGTTGGGACACACACACACACAGAGGAGGGCATACCTTAGAGAGTGGTCGGAGCAGTCGGAGAGCTGAGCGGACGGCCATTGCTAAAGAGAGAGCTAGAGATCGAGAGAGTCGGCCCTAGTCTTTATATAATGAAGGTGACCTTTGACACAGGTTGGTGCTCTCTAATTGGAAATTCAGTAAAAAAAATATTAATAGGATCAACACAATTACAAGTACAAGTATCTTCACTATCCCCTCGTCCTTGTTAGGAGGTTAGTCTGTACTAGTCATGAGTGTATTAAAGTGTCCTCCTAATGTGTGTGTAAGCAGCTGTATATATATCAATAGTGTTTTATATCAGCCTTCCTTCCCTCCAGGATGTCCTACCAGCACTATCGCAACACCACTCTGGGTATCTCCCTACAAGATGCACTAGATCAGCAGATCAGTACTCAACAGATTACTCCAGAGCTGGCCCTTAAAGTAATCAAACAGTTTGATCGCAGTATTAGCGCTACCCTGAGTCACAAGGCCAAGACCAAGTACTCATTCAAGGGAAAGCTGCGTGTGTACCGCTACTGTGACAACGTCTGGACTTGTGTCATCGAAGATGTAGAGTTCAAAGAGACGCACGGCAATGACATCATCCAGTCCACCAAAGTCAAGATCGTAGCCTGTGACGGAACTAAGAAAGACTAGTCTCATTACCACACCACACATAACTTATGATTATTGTTCAATCAATCCCAAACAAATTTCTATAATTTTGAAAAAAAAGTAAATTGCTTGTAGATGGGCGTGGCTGCTCTTTCAGAAAACGTCCACCCACAATAATATTATTGTTGCCTTGGGGTATGGCCGCGGATTGCTACAGGAACAATGTGTGTGTGCATATCCGCATGCAGAGGATGCTTGAAGATCAGAAGAGACCATCAGTCAAGCTAGCTGTACATGCTCAGCTGTGGAAAAGACTACATCTACAGTAGACATGGCTGAGATGGCTAGCACTGCTCCCATCATTCACAAAGAGATTACCTGGAAGACATCCAATCTGTTACAGAGAACCATATTCAACTGGGAGATCATGGATTTTGGCTACATTTTCTTCGATCCCTCAAAGCACGATCGCAAGCTTGAAAGTCCGTCTTTTGTTAGTCATTGTGGCAATATATTGAAAATTAACTTTCGTATAGACAATTCTGATGTGGATTTTACCGAGGAACACGATGGGAACACATTGAAATTTGTCATTGAGACAGAATCGCAAGCAAATACATGGTCGCAGTTTCAATTAGATTTCCCTGACCTTATTTTACCGGAACATGAGCTCCCTAAGTGTTTGGAAGGTGATCATTCATGGTTAATCCGACATTGGACAAAAAATCACACCTATGTATACGAACCAGGCCAAGAAAATGTGATTTTTCTTGACTTATTCACTACTTTTTCGGGGGGGAAATCAGAGGAGTCTCCTACACCAACGTGTATCATCACTCTCCTGGTAGAAGAAGAATCTACCCCAGTCCACGTTGAACTCTGAAACTTTTAATGTATATATAAAATCACCTGTGTACAAATATTATAAAATTCCAATATTCCAATTTACTCTCTATTGTACTACAGTGTAGTAATGTTCAGGTTCTTGAAGACCACCTCCATAGCAGGAGTCCCCTTTTCGTTCTTTGGTGCCGCTGCCATAATCCCAACGCTGACCTCTGACCCCTGTTCAGTGTAAATGGGAGCCTCTCGCAGTACCCTCCACACACCAGCCTGATAGTACTCCACCTAACAGGGAGGGACCACGTCACAGTACTGCACATACTAATGGTATAAGATTAATGATCATTCCACATAATTATTATGATAGAGCCAATGGATGATACAGCCAATGGTACAGAAATGGAAGGGTACAATATACTACACTGTATCAATAGCACAGGTTGACATGATACTAATGGAGGTAGCTGCATGAATGTACCTTGCATGCCAGGACAGACCCACACCTCTCCAGCTCTGCACGCAAGACCACCTCCTCTACAGATGACCAGGGGAAGTAGTTCCAATCACTCTCTCCATTAGTGACCACACTACTCATGTTGGGAGAGCCACACTCGTACTCTATACCAGCCTTCAACCAATGGAGGTCATCAACGTACACCATAAGCCCTGCCTGGTCGTACTGGTCCACCAGAGACATGGACAACACTGTAGAAACACTCCATCTCTTGACATGAGGAGGGATCTTGGTCACTAGTCCATTGCCAGTAGCCCGGCTAGCAGGGGGATCTTCGTAGGTCTTCCTCCAATAGTCACTGCCTGATGTTGGAGTTACCTTAAGCCCTTTGCCCACCTCCATACTGCACAGGCGAGGTGGGTTAAGCCAGTATAGTCCTGTAGACGATCCAGTTACATCAGAGTCAGCTCTCATGGACGAGAAATCAATATCCTTGTTGAAAGACGCCATCTTTAATGATTCACGTAATGCGCATGCGCCAACCCACATGGAAACACTTTATAAAGATGGCCTCCACTAGCATTGACCGTTTTCACCACCTCTCAAGACACGGACAAGATGTGGACAACTTGAGCTGGTCAGCAGATCACAGAATGGCAGTTACTACTCCAGAGATGATTATAGTCTGTGTAAGCAACTCTCCTCGGCTACTATCCTCACAACATACCATGTATATAATACAGACGTTGCTGAGGTCACCGCCCACACCCTCCACACCCTCACACAAGCCACTCATGATGGTTTCCACTGCACACGCCCTCACACCTCACACAAAGGAGCTACCGAGACCAGTCACAGTCACACAACATCTGGACCCAGCATTTGCAACGCCCACTCTATCATATGATCCCTTCAAACGATCTGATTGGTCGCCATTGGGTTGCAATCAACACAGGGGGTAACTATAGCTTATAATTATAATCATCAATAGTATCACTATGACATTGGTATTGTTACTAGCGATTTCAACTGTATATAGCTCATTCTTCTGGTATTAAATTCTGCTAAATTCTGCTGAACTTTGTGAAATCATCCTAATTACTCGTGATATTCATTGCATTTCCTTATCTGCAATTACAAATGTTTGCTCTTATTTGCTCAAATAGCAGAAAATAATTATGTGACTTAAGGTTATACAATTCACAAATGGTGTGTGCGTTACACAGGTGTGTGTTGTGTGGACTGACTGCTAGTGGTCGCCTGGCTCTGTACACTCCGCCAACCTCACAATGGAAGCTCTGGAAACATGTTCTAACAATCTCTGACATTCTATTGGACGCTGAAATAGCCGTGACCATGACTCCTCACGACAAAGCTATGTTCTCATTCTGTACTGCATTCTCATGGCTTCCCTGTATGCTGAGTGGGTGTGTTATCATTGCTATGGCAACCCGATCAGGTCATTTGGTACTTGTGGAGATGTCTTTACCTGTCACTGGGTCAATAAGGTGTGTGGATGTGTGGTGTGTGTGTGTGTGGTGTGGGTGGTCGTTACTGAGGATGCATTCTTACATGCAGTGATGGTGTGAAGGTGGTATGGGCGGAGCTACTAACCGACTGTGGAGAGGGGAGGGAGTGGGCGTGTAGTCTAAAGTGGTGCCACACTCAAGGTATGATATAATGGTAGGACTCTCTCAGCATGACTTGAGTTCAGTGGATCCGAATTCAAAGTAAAAATGTTATGGTTTTCTGAAAGCTTAGAAAGAGATCTTTCAAACGGTACGATCAAAATTGATATTCGAGAGATATAAAAGTATTTGCCAATTTGGAATTGAACCCACTCACGGGAACGCAAAACACTGAAGTTATGGCTGTTGAAAGACACCCCCCCCCCCCTCCATTTAATCAATGATTTTGGGAATCTTTCAGCTGCCATAACTTGAGTTCTGTGGATCAAAAATCAAAAATTTTAGGTTTTTCTGAAAGCTTAGAAAGAGACCTTTCAAATGGTACCATCAAAGTTGATATTCGAGAGATAAAAGTATTTTCTAATTTAGCCGTACCATGGATTATAGCCCATGGTCCGAGGCCGGAAAATGACAAATTAGGCCGCGACAAAATTTTGGGTTGAAACACATCATTTGAAACGAATTTTTCTAAGCTTTCAGAAAATCCTAAAGTTTTTGACATTGGATCAACTATACTCAAGTTATGGCTGTTGAAAGACACCCCCCCCCCCCCCCCCCCCCCTCCGTTTAATCAATGATTTTGGGAATCTTTCAGCTGTCATAACTTGAGTTCTGTGGATCGAAAATCAAAAATTTTAGGTTTTTCTGAAAGCTTAGAAAGAGACCTTTCAAATGGTACCATCAAAGTTGATATTCGAGAGATAAAAGTATTTTCTAATTAAGCCGTACCATGTATTATAGCCCATGGTCCGAGGCCGGAAAATAACAAATTAGGCCGCGACGAAATTTTGGATTGAAACACATCATTTAAAACGAATCTTTCTAAGCTTTCAGAAAATCCTAACGTTTTTGACATTGGATCAACTGTACTCAAGTTATGGCTGTTGAAAGACACCCCCCCTCCCTCCGTTTAATCAATGATTTTGGAAATCTTTCAGCTGCTATAACTTGAATTCTGTGGATCGAAAGTCAACATTTTTATGGTTTTCTGAAAGCTTAGAAAGAGATCTTTCAAATTATACGATCAAAATTTGAGAGATAAAAGTATGGATAATAAATAGCCCATGGTCCGAGGCCGAAAAATGACAAATTAGGGCCCAACAAAAGTTTGGATTGAAACACACTATTTGAAAGGTATTTTTCTAAGCTTTCAGAAAATCATAATTTTGAGTAAACGGTACTCAAGTTATGGCCAAATCAGCGGGTGTAGCAAGATGTACTACAAGATGATCGTGGATAGTACAATCTTTGGTATAACTGTTTCTCTTGTAGACCCTTGTGTGAGCGTGGGCTGTACTGATGGTCGGGTGATGTGTCTGCAATGGATGGATGCTGACTTCACCTCAGCCAATGTCAAGAGCATATGGACCAATGACACTGTGCCTGTGTATCACATGACCTACCTACCTCAACACATTGTGTTTGCCAAGGGCAGTATGCTAATAGTGTGTCCACTGGAGGAGGGGAATCCCCTCACAGTGTGTGGCGTGCACTCGTTACCAATATCGGGTTAGTGGCTAGTTTGTCTTTGTGTCAATCTTTACAACCTCTCCATTATACAGGGCTGGTAGCGACCAATCAGAATGCAGTATTGTCATCATCACTAGACGGGAGTGTCCAGATGTGGAGGGTAGGTGATACTAGGCCACACCCACTTAGGACGGGGATCACTGGCCACACCCTTTTAGCCGCACATGGTCTTGCATTATCACACAACGCACTACTCCTTGCTGTCACTATCAAGTATGTACACTGTTACCCCTAGTAACCAACTCGTACATACACTGTTGCCCTAGTAACCAACTCGTACGTACGCTGTTGTCCCTAGTAACCATTCCTTGCAGTGAGCGATTCAATCAAGAGAAGAAACAAGGTTGCTCTTTATACTTCTTAAATATTGCCAATGACACCGTGGTAACCAGGCCGTTGCCAACGGTAATATCACCATGGGATATCGTTGAGATCCTCCGCCAGATGCCCACTCATAGTGGCTATCTAGAGCTGCTTCTAGATCACGCCCACAAGAAGTACGTTGCTATGGAGACACAACACGCAGTGTTCTCACCTTTCCTATACAGTGACTCGAGATTGTCTGCTTTGCTGACACTGCAAGAAGCCATCATCAACCAACAGGTAGTAGAGTAGGCCACCTCGTGTACATGTCTCCTATATAGCTGGTAATTCTCGTTGGTAAACATTTTCATATGAACTACCCACAAGTGTAATCTAACTATTCGTACAGCTCAGAATGGTGACGTAGAACCTGTTGCACATCGCAGTTTCCAATTTTCAGCTCTAAATGCAAAATTGTACAACTTGCTACTGTACTGTTAGTGTGTGTAAGGGATTCCCCCTCCCACGCAGTCAGGTGATGAGCTGGTAGTAGCCAGACAGAGGGTGGTGTGTGCGCATGCCCAGTGGTGTCTAGGAGAGGTAGAGGAGGGAGCTATAGATGCTGTCAGTACACTCAGTGCTGGTCTTATGATATCATGGCTCAAGGCATACGGAGTCAACACACAACTATATTCTGTTAGTGTCTATAATTATAATTATTATAGGTATTTGTTTTATTGTTTATTGATTGACCTTTGACCCCCAGCGAGTGTACGAGGGCCCCACTACTAATCAGGAGTGTCCAGTGTGTGATGATCATGTGACCCTCCATGGCAACCTCCTCACCTATCACTGTCCCAGTGGACACTCGTGGGGTGAGTGTGACCAGCTAGTATGTGCACTACTGTACTCCCGACCCCTTGTGTCTCTTATTATGGTGTTTTGTGTGGTGTTGTCTACACTGTACTGTCCCCTTGTGGGTCAGTGTACCTTAAATGCATGACCATACAAGGATGTGATTTAGAGCCTTTATTCGTTACTCAGTAAAAGTAAGTGACCATTGCAAGCTGTATACACCATCTATATAACTATTGACAGGCCTATTATTGTATTCTATTGCAGATGTATGTCCGCTGACTATGGTGTTGGTGAGTGGGTGTAGTGAGTGTAGTGTGTGTGTGCAGTGTGGGGGTGTGGTCAACTCCCCCTCATCTCTACACACCCAACCAGGTGAGGATATCAAACTAACCATTCACTCATTAATATCACCGTGGTCTCTGTGCAGGCAGCTGGCTACACAAAGTGCTGACTCAACAGAACCAGTGTACATACTGCGGTGGTTACTTCGAGGCCATGTGCTGAACACTTCATAATTATATGTACAACTAAAGACACGTTTCTTACAATACATGTACAATACTATTGTAGCCGCGTACTTGTTTTCATTTTGTTGTTTAATTTGATTCAGAATCATCATTATTGCATAATAATAAATTATCACAAATCAGCAAATTGTTGTAAGACAAACTAAATTCAGAGTTCTAGCAATTCAGAGTCACTGTTGCTAGGCAACCAGGGGGTGTGGTCTTGGGGGCAGCCGAAACATTAGCCACAATGACATCACCACTTTGTGTTACCTAGTGTGCGAGGGAATAATGATAATTATATTAATAGTGAGAGAATAGTGAACACTTACTGAGTTGATTTGGGACAGTTTCGGAATGAGGTCAACCAGGGTCGTTGCCTTGGTAATCACCAGCGTCCCCGATAGTGAGACGAGGTTGAAGGTGACATCATTGAGTCCTGTTAGAACAGGAGCACCCCCCAACACGGTCCCACATACACTCACACCACCCACACAGGATAAGGACACCCCCTCCGCCCCCTCACACAGGCACACGGTCACCTCCACACCAGCAGCACGGCCCAAGCTACGAGCGTTTACCAGATTAGCATTGTCAAGGCAACCAACTAGGGCAGCAGAGGTCAAGAATCGACTCCTTCCTTTCATGTTGGGACCTGTCAGACAAAGTTTGATGCTCTTGATATTATTAGTAGATATGGCTTGGAGGAGTTGGGCCAGACGCGAGGTGAGGGCTACCCAGGGGGAGGAGTCTGGGTTCAAGGCATTGGATAACTCTGGAACATTGACCTGTGCAGAGGAGAGACATTAACTGATTAATAAAAGATGCTAGTCTTAAATTAATTAATCATAATTATATTATACTCTTATTGTGTACACAGTCTAGCACACACACACGCCCACACACACACACACGCACATCCACACACACACACACACACGCACATCCACACACACACGCACACACCCACACACACACACACACACACACACACGCACACACACACACTTACTATTCCAAACAGAGGTTTTCCAGCGCGAGCATCCACAAACGATTGTGCAATTTCCTGGGCCACTTTGAGTTGAGCCTCGACAGTGCTAGCTCCAAGATGAGGAGTGGCCACAACGTTGGGATGATCAACCAACGCCCACTCTTTAGGGGGCTCCTCTGTGAACACATCCAATCCTGCCCCCCCACATTGCCCACTCTCCAGGGCTCGTAGCAGCGCCCCCTCGTCGATAATACCCCCCCTGGCTACGTTGATGACACGGATGCCTTTCTTACACTCAGAGAACACTTTGTCGTTCATCAAACCTGTAGATAGCAAAATGATGAGGTTACAATATACAAATTGTTGTTGCTTCCATATAAGGAATGTTTTCCTAGGCCCCGTCACTACGTCATTATGCTGGAGATATGTGTACAGAGCTGCGTACCTCTAGTGGCTGGGATGAGTGGAGTATGGACAGTCACAAAGTCAGCTATAGGCCAAATGTCCTTAAGCTCCAGATATTCAACTTTAAACTGTGCAGCCTCTTCAGCAGACACTATAGGATCGTACCCAATCGTCTGTACGTGTGTGTGTGTGTGTGTGTGTGTGTGGGCGTGTGTGTGGGCAGGTAATATATTCTATAGACTAATGGCTAAATACACTGAAGTTCAAATTACTCAACTAATGACTACATAATTCACTAGATATTAAAAAGCTGTACCCTCATTCCAAATGCCTGCATTCTCCCGGCCACTTCCCGGCCAATCCTCCCTAACCCCACTATAGCCAGAGTCTTGCCACACAGCTCCACTCCCATGAACTTCTTGCGGTCCCATCGTCCAGCCTTCATGGTGGCATAGCCTTGAGGCACATTCCTATAGTGGAGGATAATGAATGAGTGGGCATGTGTGTGGGTGGGTGGTGGGCGTACCTGGCAAGGGAACACATGAGGGTACATGTGTACTCAGCTGCACTGATCGTGTTGCCCCCTGGAGTGCTGGAGGGGGTTAAGAAGCAATCACACTATTGTGTATCCATAGACGTACGAGAGAAAAAAGAATTGGTTATGGAAATGCATACATTATTACAGAGAATAAGTAGCTACTGGAGGAAGAACGGGTATATCGGCTGGGATAATGGTACTCACTTCATGACAATGATTCCATGTTTTGTGGCTGCCTCGAGGTCAATGTTGTCCACTCCCGTACCAGCTCGTCCAATCATCTTAAGGCGTGATCCAGCCGCAATGACCTCTGCGGTGACCTTTGTGGCTGAGCGGACTATCAGACCATCATACTCCTGGACCAATCACACAATGGATAAAAGACGTGTAGACGTGTATACACAAAGACAATAGATAATTGACCTATTATTACAATAATTATTTAATATTGATTGATACTTTAGAGCAATGCAATAGTGGAGCATGTGTGTGTGTGTGTGTGTGTGTGTGTGTGTGCACCAGCCGGCCAGTGTGTATACTGCATGCAGGGATAGACTGACCTTGATGCACTGCAGTAGGTCTTCCTTGCTGAGGCCAGGCTTGTAGTCTACAGCCACTCCCGCGCCCTCCAATATCTCCCGACACGATGCATCCACAGCATCGCTGATCAACACTTTGTTTATCTGAAGAGCCATTGCAAGATTCAACTTTGTAAAGGAGAGCCGTAGTCCAGAGAGCAAGTTGAGAAAAGGAGGCGTGTCTACTGTGTTGCAGCTACACGTGGTGAACCTCTCTGAGCATGCGCAACCTACTGATATTAATTTTATTAGGAAAACATCGGGAACAGATGTCTACCCTCTATTTTAGGCCGCCTATAAATCGAGGTTATACTAAAGTGAGAAGAAACAGGTCAAATTTCATCAAGGGAGTGTAAGTACAATCATCAACAAGATGCATGCATGATAATAGAGAGAGTACATAGTTCATAGAAGTCCTTGTCTCCTCAAATCTTCATAAGTCTTCTTAGTGACCACATTTCCCCATGTGTCCTCGAACTCTTCCTCCACCTCGGCCGCCCAGCGCTCAACATTCTTAGCATCTTTCAGCTTCTCCCACACTACACACAAGGAGATGGAATTGAAACAATTTTGTTCGATACGGGTATATAGTACTGCAATAGATATAACATCACTATCCTGAGCTGTACAAATATTAAAAATACGAAATGTATAATTATCGAAAACTTTTATATACCCGTATCAAAAAAATTATTTTAATTCCGAATTTTCGTATGATACTCTACAATACGAAATATACGAACATTCCCACCATACGCACATAACCGGTTATACAGTATAATACAGCCTAGCAATAAGAGACTTACAAGCCATGGCATCTGCAATAGCTGTTACGTTGGCAAAGTGGGCTGTGTTGGGGATACCAAGACAACGCATACCATGAGCATGACGCCACTCCTATATATAAGGGGGTTAGACACATGCACACATTACTAGCTAACTCACAGAGAAATGTCTTTGGAAGTTTTTGGGTCCTTTGTAAATAGCATTGCCACATATTTCACAAGTATAGGAGAGATTGAGACCGTGTAGCTTGTACAGCCAGTAAGGTATTGGCTGTGAGGAGGTTCACAAAGTACTCACTATACTAGCTAGCCTATACCTTTCCATCCCATCCCAGTGGCAGGTTCTTGGGATTATAGGGAACAGTCTCCTCATCATCGCTAGCGTCCCCCACATCACTAAGGTCACTATCATCACTCCCCTCTTCCTCTGCTAACTCATCTGCAGTGCGTGCTAGTCGACGCTCAACATTCTCACGAGATGCTGCTCGTTGCTCCTGCCAAATCATGTGCCATAAGCAAATAAAGTTTACACCTATACTCAGATGGTAAAAAAAAAATACATAAGGTCATGTGATCCACTTACTCCTAGTAGCTCTGCATACTTGTACACTTGGGCTTCAATAAATGCAATATCACGTTGCTTCTTGTCGTCATGGTGACCAAGACCTTTGCTCTTGGCGAACAGAGAGGGGTCTAATTGCCTCAGGGGAATCCCCTTTGTACGAAACAGCCTCTGAGCACGCTCCTCCAGTGTGCTACACGGGATATAAAAGCGTGGGCTATAATTATGTTTTCACAGAGCTCTATCTTTGATGATACATCACTTGTGTCAATTTTGAAACAAAAAGATGCATTTAGTAGCTGTTTGGTAGTGCTACAATATGGTGTGCTTAGTGTCCTACCCTCCACACTTGAGACCTAGGGCAGTCAGAGCTGACTTGAGTCTATCCAGGCCCAAGCTCATCAGTTCCTCAGGAGAGGAGAAGGCAGAGAGGTCCAGAGCTGCTCCAGACACTTTAGCCATTGCACTGCCACCAATGTCACGCTGTATATAATAATATAATATATACACTAATATAATACCACGCCCACTCACCCTCCATCCAGGGAAGTTTCCTGCAGCCCATCTTTCCTCAAACTCTCTGGCCACTTCCTCCAGTAGTGACTCTTGATCTGTGAGAGGATGGACACGCTCCAGGTAGCCCCTCAAGTACTCCCCCAGCTCTACTAGGTACCTAGGGGGGTAGTAATTACAGGGGTAGCCTCAGCAATGGGGGGGGCAGTAATTACAGGGGTAGCCTCAGTAATGGGGGGGGGGGCAGTAATTACAGGGGTAGCCTCAGTAATGGGGGGGGGGCAGTAATTACAGGGGTAGCCTCAGCAATGGGGGGGGCAGTAATTACAGGGGTAGCCTCAGTAATGGGGGGGGCAGTAATTACAGGGGTAGCCACGGTAATGACTCACTTCTTATATTCACTGCTCTTCTTATCTCTAGGTATCTCAAACAGACGATCAAAGGTCCCTAGATAAGAGAGATAGTCCGTCTTCTCCACACCCTTCAAGTTGATATAACGATCATAGAGCTGATGAAGATCTAGGAACTTGCCATACGACTCCTCATCAGTAAACTCAACAAGATCTGGGGTGGGGGTCAGGGGTCAATATATACAGCTATTAGGATTCTTACTCACGTTGTAATTCTTCTGGTGGGTTGTTTCTTTGCTGGTCTAGTTTATTGAACTCTGTTGCCATGGGTTCTTCTATCTCGTTAGGGTGGCGATTATGGTAATCACGAATGCCCTTGAGTCGTCTATAGAACTCTGTGAACTCGTCAGGACCCCCCACAGCTGATAGCTCCTCAGAACGAAGCCTATGTGGGGGGTAGTATTAGTGGGTGTGGTCACTAGTGTGTACACGCTACTCACCCGTCTCTGTCCTGGTAGATATCACCCAATCTCTCTGCAGCATTCAGCGATCGATCGCACAAATCTCTAATACGATGCTCACTATTGATCTGATCACGAACCTGCACATATCATATAATATGCAACGCTATATTTTAATATACATGCTTACATTGGACTTTCTGAGGAACATTTCTTTGGCAATGGCGCCCTCTATTCTCTCTCTTTCCTCATGAAGCTTCCTCTGTACCTCGATCACACTCTCGTTAGCCATTTCTCAGCATGCGATAAAGATTTGGAATTGGATGTACGTTTAATAGCAGTATATACTCTTATTAGTGCGCACCACACGTTACAAATTGCTGACTCTGCATTTTGTCTGCAGCAGAAAGGTGGGAGGGGCTCGTAGTTGTCCTTGACAACCAACAGCAACAAGCCACAGTTTGATACACAATGTCTTCCAGTGCTACTGTGGTCAGCCATGGTCGTAGGAAGGGCTCGCTCAGATCCACTCCTGAAGCCAAGCAGAGGGAACCTCCAGTCAAACCAGGGCAGGTGAGGAGGTCGGTGTACACAGTATAGTGGCTAGTACAACACTCATAGGTGGCAGTACTCACGCATGCAGAGTGGGGTCGTATCTGTGCCGGTGTGATGAAGGACAGGGGCGCTAAAAAACCACTCAATGATAGAGAAGAGCTCCATCAGAGGTCAAAGTCTATTGTTAAACACTGGGAGAACACCATCGAGGTACCGTATTCCTGTGTGTGTGTGTGTGTGTGTGGGTGTGTCACTGTGTGTGTGTGTGGGTGTGTACGTGTGTGTGTGTGTGTGTGTGTGTGGTGTGTCACTGTGTGTGTGTGTGGGTGTGTACGTGTGTGTGTGTGTGTGTGTGTGTGTGTGTGTGTGTGGGTGTGTACGTGTGTGTGTGTGTGTGTGTGTGTACCTTACAAATGTTTTGTGTGTAGGGCCAACGTCTGAAGAAGCTACAGGCAGGCAAGATACGTGAGGAAGCTGAAGAGGTGAGTGAGTTACATTCACACGTTGCCTAATAGTGATAGCCCCCCCTCTAGGCTGAGCGTGTCAAGCTAGATATTGAGGAGGCAAAGTTTCAAGCAGATAAGAGAAGAGAATCCATTGAAAAGGCCAAAACAAATCTGTACTATCAGACCGATCGTGTCAAACATTTCCACGTAAGCAGCTACAACATTGGGCATACCAGATAGCAGCTTAACCCTCCCTCCTTCTATTATAGGGAGCTCTGCTTTTATCTGAGGTACTGCATGAACGAGATTGTCAAGTGGAGTATAAGAAACGCCGTGCTGAGGCAAGCAAGGGACAGGATGACAAGTTCATACAAATTGAGACCAGTATACGAGAGGCTGGGTTGAAGGCTGATATAGAAGCAGCACAACGCAGAGCTAAGGAAAGAGATGCTGTTGTTCAGTTCCAGCTTAAGCAGTGAGTGGCTAATACAGTAGAGTAGCTGTATTCTAACCCTCCATTGTAGAGCGTCTAATAAGAGTCAAGCAAGAGTAAATGAACGAGAAGCTGCTCTCCAGGAGCAGGCACAACTAGACAAGGAAGTGAGGGAATTCGATGCACAGCAAAAGGCCATAGAGGCAAAGCATCATCAGAAGCAACTGGACTATCGCAAAGCCCTGGATCAAGTGCTGGATGAGAAAAAAGAGAGAGAAAAAATTCAGAAAAAGAATGCAAAGGACAAGGAAGAAGAGATAAAAATCTTTGCTAAAGCCAAAAGAGTGAGAACACAATCAAACTTTTTAATGTCAATTGATACATTTCTCCCTCAGAAAATGACTGAGATGCGTAAAGCCAAGGAAGAGGAGTTGTTTAAAGCGTTCCAGACCCACCAGGCACGGATATGTGACAAGCTACAAGCTGAGAGTGCTCAAGCTACTGGTGAGGAGGACAGGAGGATTGCACAGGCTGTGGTCGAACAGGAGGCAAAAAAAATGGTACACAATAGATTGTGTGTCTAATAGGTCCCAATATACAGTTAAACAGTTATTCTAATTATAGTGGTATTCCTTGTACAGGCAGAGGAACGATTGAAGACAGAGCGATTTGTTGCAATGAGTCGAGATATCGACTCTCACACAAGACAGCAGCTAGCAGAGCAGGAGGAAGCACGGAGGCTACAGCAGGCCATTGATCAGGACCTACTAAAGCAACGCATCATCCAGGACCAAAAGGTACTAACGAATTTTGCAAGTGTACTAATCACCGTGTATATTCCCCACTAGTTCCACAGCCAGGAAATGGACAAGGCCTCTAAGAATGCTCGGAAGGCAATGGAAAGACGAGACTTTCACAAACTACAAATGAAAGAAATGGCTGCTCGTAAACAGAGTTTCTACGATGATAACACAGAAACAGTCGCCAAGAACATGGAGCTACTCAAGGTGTGTGTGTGTGTGTGTGTGTGCATGTGTGTCGACCCTGTACCAGATGGTTTTAGGTATCTATTTTCAGTTTGTCTAGTTAACACTCTTTACCCATTCTCTACTCTAGGTTGAAGAGGACCAATTTCAACAGTACGCACAGGAAGTGATTGACAAGGCAGCCACCAGAGGAGGTCATGTTTATCCACTGCTCAAGGCTGCCCGCTCAGGAGCCGGTATGTGCGTACCTAAGAGTATATGATAGAGAAGAGAGGGCATACTGTGTATCAGATGCATGCCGAGAGTAACGTTTCAAGTTTGAAATTTCTGACCAATCTAAGCGTAGGTGATGTAATCTACTTTCTCTGATATACAGTCTGCCTACGTTGGATACTCTTAGTGTACCTAACTCAACAGTTCAGTGCTTATAATAGCTGTATCCATGCTGCAATTCAATTATCCCCCTTTGTCCTCCAGGTGCTGGCCATGGTCGTGTGATGAGTGGGAAAGGTGGTATTAGACCTAGCTATCAAGCTTCTGACTCCATTGCAGTAGAACTGCCCTCATATCCCGACCAGTCAGAGGAACACAAAGACACTCAGAAGAGATTAGGATTTACTTGGTAGCTAGATCCATTATTGAAAGACTCACTTTTGAACGTTAAAAACTGTTTTACATGTCATCTTAACAAGTCAATTAGATCTACAACATTAGACCATTGAATAATTATAATTATTGAAAGCATTGTTTTACAAAATATAATAACGAAAATTAAACCAAGGGAGCTGTTGTGTGGGTGTTGGTGCAGCACATCCAACACCTGTGGAACAGAAACAATCACGAGTGCACCAACCCACTAGCACTAACGTACCAACATCACTGATCCTTAGATCACACATCTCATGAAACCTGAGTGAGCACCAATGATATTAAAGATATTTCATACAAACCACTTTCAAATCTCTGAACTCTGTCTGCGTGTGTGTGTGGATGAGATCAATATTAATGGTAACGTAAGTGCTACAAGTAATGAAACTTATAAAGAGCTCTTGTTCAGCACAGCACCTGTAAAATGTAATAAATTAAAACTTCACACCATCTACACTTTATCAAACTGTTGATGTCTCTGTAGATAGTAGGACACCTTTCCCATGGATCACATGACACCTGAGAGGACCAATGCTAATTATTCATAAATTATTATTTCATGCAAAACCACTCGGAAATCTTGGAGCAGTCCACACCTCCATCCTGCCTCTACGTGTGCGTGCTGTGGAGAGAGAAATAATTAGGTGAAACATTGAAAATAATACCACATTCCTATAAAGAGAAAGACAAAGATGAATGAATTATAAGAGAGGTCAGTGTGTGTGTGTGTGTGGAGAGAAGTCACTGTGTGGGTGGGTGTTCAAATGACACATTGCTGAAGACAAAACAAAACCCAATGTTAAACCAGCCAATCATATCAACAACCATTGCAGCACCAAACACAACTGACAATAATCGAATTATAATAATGAGAAAGACAATGCCGAGACAAAAACGAACCAAACCAAACCATTCAAACCAGCTAATCACTTTGACAACCATTGCAACACCACCACCAGTAGTTTCCTTGCCCAAGGGACTAATACAATAAGGGCATAATAAACTAAAGGGACCCTGTGACTGTGAGTACCATTAACTGAGCACAGAAGTAATCAACCAGAATGTGTGGGATGGTTCAACAACAGTAGACTCACAGAGACAACACCTCTTTGCTCTTGAAGCCCTCGCCGACTCCAGTTGCAACAAGCCTGGCACGCAAGGCTTGCACAAGTGCTCAAGACTACTCTTCACTAATCCAGTCAAAGGCTACAGTTCCCTTGGCACACCTAGGGTTTAGTTAAAGCCTGAACTTACCAATTCTATGTGCAGTAGGCACAGAGTTAAGATCCTAAAAAAGCCATCACAATAAATTAGCATAAGCCAAGAAGCAGCAGTTGTCTAGCTAATGATCCTAGCTAACTAACTATTGGAACTGATAACGAGATCTCAACACTCCCTACTATGGCAGGATATGCTCCCGGGGGAACATACCCTGTGCTGCTTTCCCATTAGGCAGGTACTAACAGCAAAGTGCTCCCTCCGGTAGACTGGAATGCCATGAGTAATCCATCATTGCACCCCGAAGGCTGGTTCGACAACGGTTCCAAGAACAAAAAGATGCTGTCCTGTGACCCAACTGTTGAAGAACCTTCCACACACATTCTGATTGATTACTCCAGTGCTACGGACACCATCCCCCCTCCCTCAAAGGGTTCAAGGTCATGCAGAATAATAGACTCTTAGCCATGCGTATACACGATCTTTACAGGCATGCGTATATCTAGCTAGCTAACTGTACATGCGTTGTGCTGGCAAGTATGTATCTATTCAACTGCATCAACTACTTCTCTCACAGTCACTAAAGTGGCCACCCTATAAAACCAAACTTATATTATTCGCCCTCCAACGCTCCACCGACTGAATGATCTATGACAAAAGCTGCAACAACTCTGTGTAGTTAGCTACATACACACAAGCGTAAACATACAGAGCAAGGTTGCAACTCACAATGCAATGATTCTGCAACCTGCGCGCACTGCACTGCACTGCTGAATAAGGAAAGTTTGCGCTGCTCCTGCAAAAGAAAGAATAAATTTTGTCATACACAAAATCCTTCCCAAATAGACAGCAAACAATGCTACAATGCTCCACAAGGCTTCCTAGCCTAACATTCCTGCAAGCATGCGAGCTACAAGCAAAGAAACTCACCTCTTCCAGCAAGACACTTTGCTTCTCCTTCAAATTTCAAAGGAACTGAGTTTCTGAAACTGGATCTGAGAATATTCCAGGCCATTGACGTCAGAGTCTCCTCGGAGCTCCTCACTCACCACAAGAGAGTATAGTACAGCCAATGGGATCTCTGTAATTCTTGCGCATGTGCAGACAGACGTTGCGCAATCGGTCTGCGGTCAGCTCCCATAGAGAGTTGTGAGGAGATAATTATCAACCAAGCCACTCCTGATTTACACACCGCGTACCGCTAGACACAAGGGAGATAACATGTTCACCTCAAAGAACAAATATTAATTTTAAACTTCACCATCATACACAAAAACAATTGTAGTAATTAACAGCCAGCTTGCACACTAAAGTTCAACAGTTGAAATGTGTTTGAGAGTTAATTATTTAGTAAAGACTACTTCATCCTTTCTCTTCCTAGGTGGTACTGCTCCTGGTTTGTTCTGTGCCTCAGGGTGGTTGGACAGCTCATGAGGACAGCTGCTCACTGGGCTGTCTATTAGAAGCTGTACACACACACACACACACACACACAGAGAAGCAGCCATGAATGAAATAGCAACAGCACCAACATAACCATCTCTAACTGGCATAGTAGCTAGAGTAACAGTATCTAATTATAGATAAGGTACACTCACTTGTTTCAGATCATAGAACACATGGGAATCCTCTTGTGTAACGAATGATACAGCAATGCCATTTTTACCAGCTCTCCCAGTTCGCCCAATCCTATGAGTGTAGTCCTCTATGTTTTTGGCCATGTCATAGTTGATGACATAAGACACATCCCTACACAGTGTGAATGGTGAAGTACACACACCCACACACACACACACACACACACACTGACTTACCTGATGTCTATACCTCTGCCAGCCACGTCAGTAGCCACTAGAATATCCTTCTCACCATTCTTGAGGCTCTCTAAAGCATACACTCTGAGAGGGGGTGGGGGGTACAAGTGTGGGGGGTAGCATGTGGGGGGTACAAGTGTGGGGGTAGCATGTGGGGGGTACAAGTGTGGGGGTAGCATGTGTACAGGTGTGGGGGTAGCATGTGCACAAGTGTGGGGGGTACAGGTGTGGGGGATAGCATGTGTTGGTACCTTTGCTCCTGATTCCTGCCACCATGCAGTACTGCAGCACTATACTGTGAGAACAAGACAGCTCAGTAACCTACACAACTTGTACTGCACCACAACATGCACTAATCACTACATGTTGGCAACTCATTAGACTAGCCAACTAATTCAATAAGTAATTTAGACATCATGAAAGTACTCACTCCCATTTTCTCCAGACTCTTGGAGAGGACATCAGCACCTTTCTTCTGGTTGACAAAGATGATGATGGGAGGGTCTAGTCCACTACCCAGCAGGGACAACAACTTCTTACGCTTCTCTCCCTCAGACAACATGTGAACTATTTGCTCAACACGCTCCGTCGGTTTCCCTGCAGCAACACACATTCATAACTTATACCAACAGCTACCATACATAGGGAGCTCTGTAACTAGAGTTCTGATAGTCCAACTTCAATGATTTCATGATTTTCTGAAAGCTTAGAAAGGAGCTCTTTCAGATGGTATGCTCAAATCTCAAATTTAAAATGGGCGATAATTTATTTTCTCAAAAACAGGCCCAAATAGACTTTGGATTTTTAACACACCATCTGAAAGGCCTCTCTCTAAGCTTTCAGAAAATCATAAAATTAGCATTATTGGACAATCGGAACTAAAGTTATGGCCATTCAAAGATGCTGTGACTAGTCATGTATTGATCTGTACATACCTGCTGCTCCTATGTAGACTACAGCTGGCCTACGCAGGTAGTTCCTAGCCATCCTCTCTACTGCTGAGGGCATGGTGGCAGTGAACATGACAGTCTGTCTGTACTTATGCTGAGAGGAGTCTATATTAGCCAACAGGATTTCAGGGTTCTCAGCGTCGTCCGTGTCTGGCTTCATGTTTGACACTGGAAGATGGTCAAGTATCTTCTTGACGTCAGGCTCAAACCCCATATCTATCATACGATCAGCCTACAGCAGGGAGGGGAGACATACACGCTAGAGTATGAACTAATTATATTTAAGACTTGTAATTTTTAATCTACACACCTCATCCAGTACAACATAGGTACACTGGGCCAGCACAAGGTAACGGTTCTCTGTGAGATAATCAATAATTAATGAAATAACAGAAGTGCTGATCATAGGGGCTTACCCAGCACATCCAGTAGTCGTCCTGGCGTTGCTATGACGATCTCACAGCCGAGACGCAGTAAGAAACCTTGCTCCTCACGAGAGGCTCCTCCTATGACACTGACAGTGCGAATACCCAGTGGCTTGGCAAACTTCTGTGTCTCCTCTTCTATCTGTGTAGAGAGTATAAATTATGGGATATAGTTATGGAGTTCCGTTTGCATCAAAATCATTTTGAGAAACAAACGCTTTATTCCTCAAGCCACGGATATTTACTAAACATCAGTGTTACTTAATTTATTACTAAAAAGCAGTAAAAGCAGTGATATTTACTAGAACATAGGCTCTGTTGTAATGGACTTGACCTGTTGTGCCAGCTCCCTAGTGGGGGCCATGATGACTGCATAAGGTCCTTGATCCACTTCAGACTCTCTCACTATCTTGGGTAGACTAGTGATCCATACTAGTAGAGGGAGCACGAACGCAGCAGTCTTACCACTACCTGTAGAGAGTGGAGGATAGTGGGGAGGAAGCTCACACATACTTACCAGTTTCAGCAATGCCAATGATGTCTCTATTCTGTAGTCCAATAGGGATGGCCTGCCTCTGAATGGGAGTAGGGGACACATAGCCCAGGCCATCTATCACTTTCATGATATCTTCAGATAATTGACTCTCTTTCCAGTTCCGCATTGGATGAGGAATACGACCGCCTTTAGTGGAGATGCTGTAGTCTTCGCGGAATATACGCCAATCTCGTTCAATCATTTCTGTGAGTGGTTTATCGCTCCAGTGGCGATCATCGAAGCGTTGTCTGCTCTCCTTCTTACGCTCCTTCCCTTCCAGTACTCTGTATGTGTGTGTGTGTGGGCATACATGAAATTTGAAGTTAAAGCGTGGGCTATAGCCTTTGTTTTGTCCGAAATTATACTGTTTTAGGAGAAAACTTTGACTGTCCATAACTTGAGTAGGATTGTCCAATTTCATAACTAAAATATGCAATCAGTAGCTCTTTGAAGAGCTTGTACAAGATGGAGTCTTAACTACAACCCAGTATCACTCACTCTGCCTGTTTCTTCTGATCATCAGTACGTCTCTCATCCAGCAGCTCTTGATAGAATTGAGATTTGTTTTTCTTCTGTACACGAATATCGATACCTGCCAGATTACCTCTACCAAAGAACTCGGCTTGATGACGCGACTTGTAACTATGGTAACACAGTTAATACACAATCAATGGGCACCACAATATCAGCTCACATGGGGTTAAAGTCCAGCGATGTGTCCTCTGTAGTGTCCCACTCAAACACAAACTTACGGTCGGCAAGGCGACGCATTTTCCTGCGTTTCTTCTCAGCCCCGAGGTAGCGAGCCTGCAGTCAAGCCATATTAGTGACACACCCCCTCTAAACACGCCCACTCACTTTAATAGCGTCCATTTCCTTGCTCTTGTCCTTGTCTGCCACACTCTCCCTCGCGCTACTACTAGGCTCTTCCCATCGCCCACGATCCCCTCGCGACCTTCGACCCTCGTTCACAAACTTCTTCTGAGCTGAGCGCTCCTCGTCTGCGTGTTTCCGCTGCTCTTGTATGGCTGCCTGTCTCCTAGCAATGGCCTGGGCAGCTCGCTCCTCCTTACTCAAGAACACAGGCTGCAATAGCAGGCAATTTTCGCATAATGATATGAACTACCAAATTTAATATGCTCAGGATAGTGACGTAGATTTTGTATTTTGTATTTTGGGACGAAAATTTCCACCATACGAAAATAACCTGCTATACCAGTACTTATAATAAGTGTGAGTTGTGTACCTTCGATTTAACAGCAGCTTCTTCATTTCTTTTAGAAATCATCTCCTCTAACGAGAGAGGCTGCTTTGGAATACGATCTTTTCCCTCTTCTGTTTTCATCTCATCATCATCGTGGGATTTGCTTCGTTGTCGTTTGTGATCTTGTGAATCAGATCTCCTCTCTCTGGATCTCCTCCGTCCCCTAGAGTGGGAGCGCCTGTCCCTACGATCCCTAGAGCGTGACCTTCGACCTCTCTCCCTTGAGCGTGACCTCCGACCTCTCTCCCTTGAGCGTGATTTTCGGCTTCTATCTCTAGAGCGGGATCGTCTGTCCTGTCTGTCCTTTGACCTCGAGCGGGAGCGTCGGCTGGAGTGCTTGTCCTTGGAGGAGGAACGATATTTCTTCCTAGCAGGACTACGAGACCTAGTATAGTGTATAGTAGTGAGTGAGGGTCATTAAAGCATGGTGTATGTGTGTGTGTGCAATTCAGTACTTTGCTGGGTAATGGAGCTACGGTATACAACCTTCTTATGATCACGTGTACAACTTACCTGGACCTTCTTGTCGATTCAGACGGCATTTCAGAGAGAGTAGCTAGGTAGAACAACGTGGTAGAAACGACATTGATGGGGTCAAAGGTTAATATCGGTGCTGTCTAATTGGAATAAATGGGCATTATTTAGAAAACAAGGCTACTACAATGGTCTACCTTTCAGCTGTGTATTTACTAGTATTTGTTTCTCTGACTTACTGCAGCTCTGGAGATCGTAGCGGCGAGTTCTCGTCATGTGTATACTCGTGTAGGCGGTCCGTGTGTGCGGGAGAGGGTGGGGGTGACCTGTCCTTAGTGTTGAGAGCTCTTGGTTGGACATGTGGGGAGGAATGCCAGTATCAATGCATGCATAACATCACTACTGAGGACCTGAGGAATCACAGGCCAGTCAGACAGTTCTATGGCAAGGTGAACAGCACTTTCCAATGATATCCCCTAGCCGGCCATATAGGCTATAGAATGTACGTTGTGTCGCTGTATATACCTTAGTTGATGTAATTACTGTTACAATGTATAGTAGTGAATATATCAAATTTGTAGGCAAAACGTAACAATGGTCGCTTATAGTGTGCCACTGGAATTTGAATATTTCTATAGCTTCATTTGTTTTATGTACATAGTCTCGTAAAAACAATTGTTTTTTTCTGACACTATTGATATCAACTATGGCATGTATATGAGATATTCAACTTGTAATAATGGGATGGTTATCATCTCCCTGCAGTGGCCATTTGTGCGTGTGCTGGGTGTTCAGGAGCCAGCATCTGCTCTCTTCTCTGTACTCAATGCTCTGGGTTTGGTGGTGGGCTACACACGGTTTAGACGCCTGTCTCCCTCCACTTATCCCTACCATTCTATACTAGGACTACAGTTGATCGTGAGTCTATTAGTATAACGTGAGTACATACTCCTCTTCCTCATTAGGTGTGCTTGCATACTTGGTTCTGGTCGACTGTATTCCACTCGAGGGACACGTACTGGACAGAGAGGCTGGATTACTTCAGTGCAGCCTCTATGATTGTGGCTGGCATACTGGCACAGTTTGTGAGGTGAGTGGCACACACACACACACACACACACACACACACACACACACTCACAACACAGGCTGACTGGTCTCAAGCACTGGAGATGGTGAGAGCTAGTCCTCCAAACACTGGTACACAATCCTCATACTCGCTACAGGCACTTGTGTTATGCTGGGCTGTGGTTAGTCCTGTTCTCCTGTCATGTTGGCTACCTCACAATGTTCAAGTTTGATTATGGCTACAACATGGCAGCAAGTGTATTGGCAGGTATGTACTGTTATAGTCAGTGTTTTATAGTCAGTCTGTGTGTTAGGTACTCTTCTCTGTATACAGGAGTACTGTATGCAGTGGTGTGGCTGATATGGTGTATCAAGGTAAGCCCCCTCCCCCTCAGTCTGTGTCTACCTCATCCTCTGTATACTAGGTGTACCAGCAAAGACCGTACGTGTGGAAGTGTCTTGCTTGCGTACTGGCTGCTAGCTGCTTCCTTGCTCTGGAGGTGAGGACAGTGTATATAAGCTTCAAAGCAAAGCATAATAACATACCAAACAGTAACTAAATGCCAGATAGCCAGTGATATTCAATTCCATGTGTAGCTATGTATACTTAAACAGTTATTGTAATGACTGTTTCCCATGCACTGATCAGTTGTTGGACTTTCCCCCCCTCCTCTGGATAATAGATGCTCACTCACTGTGGCATCTCTCCACAGCTCCACTGCCACTGCTCTGGTACAGGTCAGTGGGGCACTACACTGCAATGGCCTTTTCCCTGAAATTCAGCCGTTTTAGTAGCTATCTTTGAGAGCCCATAATTTGTGTTAAGGTTGTCCAAATACAAGTGCAATTAATGTCTTAGGATGCAACTGTGTGTTTATATGCAAACATTCTGTGATTAGTTGAAATCTAACAATTTTATGGCCTTCGGCTAATAAGGTTGTAGACTAAATAAAGGTAATTGGTACTCAACCATCTCTCCTATATACAGTGACTGTACTTGTTAACAGTGTTCACACAACCTATAGTGTTCACTTCTTATATACAGCTTCCTAACTGATGATGCTCACTATGAGGTGGCGGTGCAACTAGCCAAGCAAGTCTAAACATCACCAGCTCTTATTTCATTCACTTGACACTAGCTACCTCATTTCTGAATTTGCAAACTTGACATTTTTGTAACTATGTTTCGTAACAATCATTTGATAGCCTATTAACAACAAAGTGATATCAAACTGACCACAAAGAGCAATGAAATAACACTTGATAGTGTCTATTGGTAGAAACAAGATACAACAATGGCGGTGGTATTAAGCACAATTAAACTGGCTATACCAGCAACAGAACATATAGAATAACGCTTATAGTGTCTAGTGGCATAGAATACAAGCACACACACACACTGGGATTGTGGGAGTTATTTGGGTCTCAAAACGTTTGCTTCAAACTGTCCAGTATTGGTGATGTTGCCGGCTGGTGTATAGTTAGCCACTACATAGGTCTTAGTGCCATTGATAGATCTGCCCACTCCGATGTGTGTTGTACTCTTCCATACTAGTTGGGTGAAGTGGCCGCTGTTCCCGTGGAAACCAGGAGTACTGTAGTTGTAGGTATTCTCCTCTGAGTACCAACTATCGACGACCTCTTGACCTTTGTATTCTGCGCCACTCTTGTACGCAATGTTCTGCCCCATGTTGTCGTGGTTACCATGTTGCAATGTCCCACTTGACGCTAGTCGTTCGGCCCACGACTGTGCCTTCTTTGCTGCCTCCACTGACCATTTAAGAGGAGGACTTCCGTGTTTAGCTCTGTATACATTGTGAGCTTGCACCACATCTCCATTGAAACCACCTCCACCTGTATATATATATATATAGAAGAGGACTGCTAACAACACTGTCTTCATTACCCATTCTACTTTTATTCTACAGTATTTTACTGGCCATTCTACCAGTACAGTACTATACCACTGTACAGTATGTGTGTGTGTGTGTATGTGGTGGAGCTAGTCAAAACAAACTTTCACAGTACTACAGAGTGATTCAGAAAGGCAGGTTGTCTATAAAAATGATTATAAACACATCATAGGCTAGGGATACATACACAGTCAGGCAGGCACATTTAATCATACCAGAGCTACTGTAAATGGTCTCACCGCTGTTCTTGCTGTTAGCGCCGCCCATACTGTCCAATAACTTATTAAACTGAGTCTAGGATCTCACTTTGCTCGCCTTTTGTTTTATAGAGTCTAGTCAATCGTCCATGCAGCAGACACACCTCCACTTTTTGCAGACTATGCAAATTGATGTTGTTCAGTTGACGATCATTACCATAAATATTATTTACAACCGCGGCGTCTAATTAGAAATGATTATGCATCACAGCAAAGAACATAACATTAATAGTTAACTATAGTGACGATCTTTACCACACTATTTAAAAAGCGCACACGTTGAAAATGGCTGAAGAAGAAGTGATTGAGATAGACATGGCCCAGCTCAAGAAAATGAAGGTACCCCAAGATGAATAGATACACAATCATTGAGAACCCTCCCTCGCCCTGCTAGGTTCCTGAGCTGAGAGCCAAGCTGGGAGAATGGGGGCTGGAGACTAAAGGCACTAAGACTGAGCTACTGGCCAGAGTGGATGCCTACCTCAAAGAAGATGGTGGGGTACCTATTCGCTCTAATTATAGTTGCCAGATTTACACAAACGAATGGATTTATATTTGCAAAACATTCAAGTTTTGTAATTAGATCGAACACTGTAGGTATAGAGTTCATAAGGTCGTGTGTGTGTGTGTGTGTGTGTGTGTGTGTGTGCAGATGAGGAGTTGCTTGACGAGGTGGAGGAGGTGCTGACTGATCCCGAGGAGCCAGCAGAGGAACCACCGCCACCTGTAGTACAAGAGGAGGTAGCAAAGGAAGAGGAGAAGATGTGAGTGGTCGTATATTAACATACACTAACAATCCCTTGTATCACACAGACCAGACAAACCAGTTATTGAGGATCCTCCGACAAAATCCCAGTCTCCAATTCCAGTCAAACCACCAGTTGCCACTACTACTGAGGCACTAACAGAGGCAGAGGTGGGTACAATAGGATCATAGTTTAAAGGTCATCTCCTCCCTACAGAAACATCGTCGTAGAGGGGAGAGATTTGGAGTTGTGAGTGAAGAGGCTAAGAAGCAGTCCAGGGCAGACAGGTGAGTGGCTAGTAGCAATGGCAAGTACTGTGTGTGTTGTGTGTTTATATACTTACTGTGTGTGTGTGTGTGCTCAGGTTTGGGCTGACTGTGGAGAAGAAAAACTATGACTCCCTCAGCAAGAGACCCCCCACAGTGAGTGCCCCCCCCATAGTGACCCCCTATATTGTGTTACCTTGTAGGAGGAGGAGTTGGAGCGTATGAAGAAACGAGCAGAGAGGTTTGGCATCACCCCGCCCTGTATGGCCAAGGTGAGTGCGTGTGGGGGGTAGTCATGTGACCCACCTATTGTACACCTCCCAGGTGGAGGAGGAAGACAAAAAGAAGAAGAGGATGGAGCGCTTTGGACTAGGCGTCACAGAGGTGTCAACTGACGTGAGTTATTTAAATATAATTTATTTAGTAATTTATTTATTGTTCTCATTGCAGGTACGCAAGAAGATGCGTGCTGAGAGGTTTGGACTTTGAACTCTTGACCTGAGAGAATGACCCCATGCACCCTCCGAACCCTTACTAACACTATGTAATCTGTATTATATATATACAATGCCTACACATGCTTACTCGTTACTCGTTACTTTTGTTACAACTATTATCTTTCTGGCAAAACTTCTGAGCTTCCTGAATGTTAAAACCCGACTGATGTTGATCACAGATAACATGTGATTGAAATCGAGAAACAAGGATTAATCATGCAATGTTTAACATTAATTTTAGCAGCACAATCATCATTACATTGCTTGTAGTTTTGGTGAATCATTGACATAGCAAATAATTGAGAGTATACGCAACACAACACATAGCATAAGCATAAGCATAAGCACAAGCACAAGCATGCACAAGTCACACTAGTTCATCGCTGAGTCCATAGAGTAGTGAATCATTCTCGTACGTGGGGAACAAGTATCTGCAGAGGGAGAGGGAGGTAGTCAGATAATGACTGCAGGGGTAGTGTGTAGGACACAGGGGGACGGGTAGTATGCATGTAGGCCACAGGGGGTAGTGTGTAGGCCACAGGGGGTAGTATGAATGTAGGCCACAAGAGCTTAAAGAGCTTACTGTGGCTGATCCCATACTGTTCTGTTGCTAGGCAATCTGTAGTGGGAGCTGGCTGTCATGTGATCCAACAAGAGCGGCAGAGATGAGAAGTGCTGACCACAGCAAACACAAGCACTGGAGTGAACCTGTATCAATAGTTGAACATAATTATTTCAACAGCCATAACTTGAGTACAGTTGATCCAATGTCAACAATTTTATGATTTTCTGAAAGCTTAGATTCTTTCAAATGATGTGTTTCAATCCAAAACTTTGTCGGGGCCCTAATTTGTCATTTTTCGGCCTCTGCTATATAATCCATGGTACGGCTAAATTAGAAAATACTTTTATCTCTCGAATATCAATTTTGACGTACTGTACCATTTGAAAGATCTCTTTCTAAGCTTTCAGAAAACCATAAAAATGTTGACTTTCAATACACAGAATTCAAGTTATAGCAGCTAAAAGATTCACAAAATCATTGATTAAACGGAGGGGGGTGTCTTTCAACAGCCATAACTTGAGTACAGTTGATCCAATGTCAAAAACTTTAGGATTTTCTGAAAGCTTAGAAAAATTCCTTTCAAATGATGTGTTTCAATCCAAAATTTCGTCGCGGCCTAATTTGTCATTTTCCGGCCTCGGGCCATGGGCTATATCCATGGTACGGCTAAATTAGAAAATACTTTTATCTCTCGAATATCAACTTTGATGGTACCATTTGAAAGGTCTCTTTCTAAGCTTTCAGAAAAACCTAAAATTTTTGATTTTCGATCCACAGAACTCAAGTTATGACAGCTGAAAGATTCCCAAAATCATTGATTAAACGGAGGGGGGGGGGGGGTGTCTTTCAACAGCCATAACTTGAGTACAGTTGATCCAATGTCAAAAACTTTAGGATTTTCTGAAAGCTTAGAAAAATTCGTTTCAAATGATGTGTTTCAATCCAAAATTTCGTCGCGGCCTAATTTGTCATTTTCTGGCCTCGGACCATGGGCTATAATCCATGGTACGGCTTAATTAGAAAATACTTTTATTTCTCGAATATCAACTTTGATGGTACCATTTAAAAGGTCTCTTTCTAAGCTTTCAGAAAAACCTAAAATTTTTGATTTTCGATCCACAGAACTCAACTTATGACAGCTGAAAGATTCCCAAAATCATTGATTAAACGGAGGGGGGGGGTGTCTTTCAACAGCCATAACTTGAGTACAGTTGATCCAATGTCAAAAACTTTAGGATTTTCTGAAAGCTTAGAAAAATTCGTTTCAAATGATGTGTTTCAATCCAAAATTTTGTCGCGGCCTATTTTGTCATTTTCTGGCCTCGGACCATGGGCTATAATCCATGGTACAGCTTTGTTGGTACCATTTGAAAGGTCTCTTTCTAAGCTTTCAGAAAAACCTAAAATTTTTGATTTTCGATCCACAGAACTCAACTTATGACAGCTGAAAGATTCCCAAAATCCTTGATTAAACGGAGGGGGGGGGGGGGGGAGGGTGTCTTTCAACAGCCATAACTTGAGTACAGTTGATCCAATGTCAAAAATTTTAGGATTTTCTGAAAGCTTAGAAAAATTCGTTTCAAATGATGTGTTTCAATCCAAAATTTCGTCGCGGCCTATTTTGTCATTTTTTGGTCTCGGACCATGGGCTATAATCCATGGTACGGCTTAATTAGAAAATACTTTTATCTCTCGAATATCAACTTTATTGGTACCATTTGAAAGGTCTCTTTCTGAAAAACCTAAAATTTTTGATTTTCGATCCACAGAACTCAACTTATGACAGCTGAAAGATTCCCAAAATCATTGATTAAACGGAGGGGGGGGGGGGGGGGGGGTGTCTTTCAACAGCCATAACTTGAGTACAGTTGATCCAATGTCAAAAACTTTAGGATTTTCTGAAAGCTTAGAAAAATTCGTTTCAAATGATGTGTTTAAATCTAAAATTTCGTCGCGGCCAAATTTGTCATTTTCCGGCCTCAGACCATGGGCTATATATAATCCATGGTACGGCTTAATTGGCAAATACTCAAATATCAACTTTGATGACGCCATTTGAAAGGTATTTTTCTAAGCTTTCAATTGACTTCGGATCCACGGAATTTAAGTTATGGCAGCTGAAAGAGTTCCCAAACCATTGGAAAATTAAAATTAAAAATTTACAGAAATCACCCACTAGTGACTATCATTAAAGTAATCAGGATAAACCATTCCAACCTGTCTCCTGATGTAGTTGACAATTCTGATCTGTCCATAATAATCCAGCCCCATCCCAGAGGCTAGAGAAGTGAGGTCAAAGCTGTGACTGTCTTGCATATGTCTGAGTGTCTCCTCAATGGTAGAGTGTGGACTGAGACAGAACAGGCAGTGGACTGAGGCCTCCAGTGGGGAGGGCTCCTCCAACCACTCACTGTGGGGGGTAGGGTGTGGGGGGTATCAATCACTCTACAATTTGCAAGTGAAAAACACGTACTTTGCAAATGAGCCAAATCAGCAGAAAAATCTTAAAATTCCGATCGCGTTCTTAAAATACGATAATAATTATAATTATTAATATTAGCTACACGAACATAGATTCTTATTAGGGACAATACTCTATCGTTATTGAATAAGTCAGTACACTAGTAGACACAGAGGCTATGCAGTAAGCTAAGCAAATGAACACAATGAGATAATCCACCTCTCCTCTGAGACCCCGACACTATCCCAGTGTCCCTGTCTCTGCAGGACCTGCTCCCACGTCAGCCCAAGCTCTAAATAGTTGATCATGTAGAATCTATCGTAGTTCTTGTTCTGTGCGTTGATCTTTTTGTGGCCTTTCTTCCTCATGTGATCCTTGAGAGTGACTCTATCACGGAAGGTACGCTCGCAGTACAAACACTGTAGGCTATGGTGTAGGGGAGAGACTAATAGAGCAAACAAACACTGTAGGCTATGGTGTGGGGGGAGACTAATAGAGCAAACAAACACTGTAGGCTATGGTGTGGGGGGAGACTAATAGAGCACACAAACACTATAGGCTATGGTGTGGGGGGAGACTAATAGAGCACACAAGCACTGTAGGTTATGGTGTGGGGGGAGACTAATAGAGCAAACAAACACTGTAGGCTATGGTGTGGGGGGAGACTAATAGAGCACACAAGCACTGTAGGCTATGGTGTGGGGAGGAGACTAATAGACACACGTATATGCAGTTAATTACCTGTCAAGCTTTTGCTGAAGCAAATCCAGAAAATTTTCCACAAAAACTGCAAATACACTGATAAGTGCACGGGTGCAGGGGTCTCTAGCCCTCACCTAGATTGTCTGGCTGCCCCACATTGAAGCCATGACTGTCCAACATGTGCTGAAAGATGCTCTTCCTATTGCCAGTGAGAACTTGACTACAGAACAAGCATCGTCTGGAGAAGGAGGTATCCTCCCTCTCTCTTGACTGGACCTCCAGGACCGCCTCCTACCCAGTGTGTGTGTGGTGTGTTGTGTGGGCGTTTGTGTGTGTGTGGAGATTGTTAGTGGATGCCTCACCAGTTTCTTCTTGTGCAGATATTGCCTGAGGGTCTTCTCCTCAGGGAGGGCACTGCTGAATAAGTAGTAGTCTTCAGAGCTCACTGTACGAGGCATGTCCGTACGTTGTGTTGTTGTCACGGAGACGAGCTCACTTTGATTAGCGGGGGCATTGGTCCTAATGACAGGGACTACCTCAGTGATGGGGGTTTCCCCTAATCTCCTCCGCCAGTAGTCAGAGTAACTGAAAAATAAAAAAATTAATTCAGTAAAATTATCGTTGTAATGAAACTCACCATTTTAAGCTGGATATTTCCTGTACATTGTGTATGACAATCTTGTGTTCCAGTAACAGATGCTGTAGCCACTCGTCTCTGGGGGTCAGCTTGGCTCTGGGGGGCTTTTGAAAAGATTTCAGAGCAGTGCCCCCCTCACACGTACTACCAGGTAATATAGACACAGAGGGAGGTGTAGTGGAGTGTTCTACAGACACTAATAGTGTCGATGGCTTGAGGGGGTGAGGAGATATGAGCTCAGGAGATGGTCGTGAGGTGGTACATTGCTCAGGCCTGAATACAAGAGAACACAGGAAACAACGGATAGGGAAGTCTGCGTCTGGGTCAATGAAACATGACGAAGTGTCCACTGTTGTTTCTGGGAATGATAACGGCTTCAGGTGGACATTGAGATCACCATTAGTAGAGTCAGGAAAGAAATGACTAGTCCACTGTACAGAGGTGTGCTGTTGGTCTTGAACAGTATCATCAGCTTCAGCCACTTTACATTCTGAATCTATACATTCAGCCATTCTAGGACACGCCAGTAGAGTACCATCAGTCAACACTTGCAGTAGTTTCCATCAGCTCCACTCGACCTTTACCTAATTTCAATAGCTGAAACAGCTTGTTCTGCTGACGACCTTTCCCCTGCATTTCAGTACAGCAAGCCCCTGTACTGTCTACCACTAACACTAACAGAGGTGAGGATAGTGAGGATAGTGTTTGTGTTTGCAACCTTGTTACATGCACCCACACACACACACACACACACGCACACACACACACACACACACACACGCACACACACCCACACCCACACACATACACACATAATCAACTCTTCAAAGTATGTACAATGCCACTTGTGATTGCGATAGCTGATATAATACACTGGTGTGTGATACCATACTGTGCGTGGAAAAATGTTATTATCACTCGTACGCAGACAATATCACACCACCCCCCCTCAGATGTATTCCACCGGTGCTCTGATTGTTGAGAGCAGTAAGCTGCTCCTCCCAGCACTGGTAGCCGCCTCACGTGTCGTATCCAACGTCCTCTACATTCCTCTAAACTATGAAACCACACCTCCCGGCCAAACACTGAGCACAGCCTCACAACAGATTCGTCGGATATATTTGGAAGTGTCACAAACTAGCCCTCTACTAGACGTGCGCATTCTCCTCCCATCACCACTTGAGCGATCACTAGGGCCAACCACACTACTGCAATATGGAGACCTGGACGTAGTTCTCAGCTCTCTACCTAACTTTGAGCAGGTGTGTCCATGCAGATCAGTCTTTGTATAAGTACTACTAGTCTGTTTCGTAGGTGAGGAGCTCAGCCAGATATCAGCTGCTGGCTGAGCGGGTGAAGGGAGTGGGCCTGGAGGCACGCTACAAGCATATCAAGGTGAGCATCTCCAGCCAACAATGTACTGACTTATTTCAACTAAAATGCCAAATTATTCAAAATGAGGCTGTTTTGCCCCAACAGGTTGATGAGTCCCCTACCATATCTAATGAGGGAGCCCCTGCTATTAAGGACTATAACGATGTAGTGCTTGGCGGTACATTTGACAATATACACAACGGGCATCGTCTACTCCTCACACAGAGTGCTCTAATTACGCGACGAAGACTCCTAATCGGAATATCGAGTGGAGCGTTACTATCCTCAAAAATCCTCCCAGAGCTCATAAAACCAGCGCCCAATCGGATTGCAGACGTGCAGATGTTTTTATCGGATATACAGCCGGGGATAGTCCACGAGGTAGTGAGTATAACGGATGTGTATGGTCCGACTATCACTGATGAAGGGTTGGAATGCGTAGTGGTCAGTCCTGAGACTGTGAGGGGGGCACAGATGATCAATACTGAGCGGACACTGAAGGTGAGCATGGTCACACACACACAGTCCCCACCCCCTCTATATGGTACCATTTGAAAGGTCTCTTTCTAAGCTTTCAGAAAAACATAAAATTTTTGATTTTCGATACACAGAACTCAAGTTATGGCAGCTGAAAGATTCCCAAAATCATTAATTAAACGGAGGGGGGGGAGGTGTCTTTCAACAGCCATAACTTGAGTACAGTGGATCCAATGTCAAAAATGTTAGGATTTTCTGAAAGCTTAGAAAATTACCTTTCAAATGATGTGTTTCAATCCGAAATTTCATTGGGGCTCTAATTTGTCATTTTTCGGCCTCGGACCATGGGCTATAATCCATGGTACGGCTAAATTAGAAAATACTTTTATCTCAACTTTGATGGTACCATTTGAAAGGTCTCTTTCTAAGCTTTCAGAAAAACATAAAATTTTTGATTTTCGATCCACAGAATTCAAATTATGGCAGCTGAAAGATTCCCAAAAAATCATTAATTAAACGGAGGTGGGGGGTGTCTTTCAACAGCCATAACTTCAGTACAGTTGATCCGATGTCAACATTTTTATGATTTTCTGAAAGCTTAGAAAATTACCTTTCAAATGATGTGTTTCAATCCGAAATTTCATTGGGGCCCTAATTTGTCATTTTTCGGCCTCGGACCATGGGCTATATATATATAATCCATGGTATTTGGCCACCACCACACACACACACAGGGTCTGAGGCCGCTAGCTGTCCACACTATAGAGATAGTGGACCGGCTCCCTTCAGGTGCCCCCACTCTAGCGCAGGAAGCTAAACTGAGTTCCTCTGATATACGGCGTGGGATGATGGGCAGTTATAGACACACACACACACGCACAAAACCCTTCACCAGTGAAGAAACATATCTGATTGGTCTGACTGGTGGTATTGCCTCAGGCAAGTCAGCCATTTTGAAACGGCTGAGCAAGAAAGGTGCCTACACTATTGACTGTGACAAGCTTGGACACGAGGCATACTGTGTCGGCAGCATGGCTCATACTAAGATAGTCGAGACCTTTGGTGAAGGTAGGTTGTCTACAGCTGTGTATAGCTATCGTCTAGTTACCATACCTAGGGGTTCTTGATGACAATGGAGGGATCAACAGAAGAGTGCTCGGACCAATAGTGTTTGCTGACAAGGTTTGGGACATTCTATATAATATCTAGCTCTGCTAATCATTGCCCCCCCCCCTCCACACACACCCCACACACACCCCCACACACACACACAGGCTAAATTGGAGCAGCTTAATCTGATAGTTTGGCCAGAGATATGGTCCCAAGTGGAGCGGAGGATAGAACAAGCCGTTGCCGAGGGTTACGCTGTGTGTGTCATCGATGCTGCAGTCATGTTGAGTGCAGGCTGGGAGAAGAATATGCACGAAATATGGGTTGCCATAGCACCCAAAAAAGACGTGCGTTAACATCATAAATTTTTTAAAAATTGTGTAATAATTATTTGTATTATTTTGCCCCAGGTGGTTGCTAGGATAATGGATCGAGATGGGTTGAGTGAGGGGGCAGCACTCAGTCGTATGGCTTCACAGCCGACCAATGACGAGTACGTGCAACAAGCCAACGTTGTGTTCAGCACACAGTGGGAGCAAGACTACACTCAGAAACAGGTAACCATGGAGACTCTCTCTAGTAGGCTTTTCTAGGATTAGCACTGTGCACATTTGTAGCCTTGTTAGAGCTTGTGCTGTTATAGCCACGATCCCAGCCCCTCTCACGGCCTATAGCCACGATCCCAGCCCCTCTCACGGCCTATAGCCACGATCCCAGCCCCTCTCACGGCCTGCCAGGAATCGAGGCTAGTACTGTTAGCATAAGATCTGCAACCTTTAGTTTATGGCTGCTTTTATGTACATCGAGTAATTTGTATGATCTCATGCACAGGTTGACAAAGCGTGGGAGGAGCTACTGACAAGAATCCAGTCAGTGAACACAAAACCTGCAAACAGTCAACTCTAGTTATAACCAAGGACAGACAGTGTGTGTTCTCCTGCTATATCTTACTGTGTGTTCTCCTGCTATATCTTACTGTGTGTTTAATTAATTACTAAAATTATGTTTCAACAGCAATTATTTGGCAATGATAATTATGATAATAACATGTCTGAGAGCAGCAGCTCGAAAAATAGAATTTGAATATAATTATACATGTATATATTGAAAGTGAAACTGATTAGAAACTGTTCAATTAATAAATGTTCAGAGTTTAAGTGCTGGGTCAACATCAGCAAAGTATTCGTGTCTCATAGCGTCCTCGGCTGATATCCTTCCATTGGGGTAGCACACCAAGTGTTGCTCCAGTAGGTTGATGCCCAGAGCATTCATGGCTGGTACCACCAGCTCCAGGGGAGTGGCGGGGTACGGGGGAAACTCCTGTGTGTGTGCGTGGGCGTGTGTGGGTGGGTGGGTGTGTGGTGACAGTCAAGTATATATACATGTATACATAGGATAGAGACATGTACTGCAAGTTATGACCTATATCAATTTTAGCTACGAAAAACAATTCCATTATGTCACCTTATACTCCGGCAGCTTGGTGATGTTTGGCCACACCCCCTCATTAGGTGTGCCCACTAGTTTAAATATTCTCTTTAGTTGTTCGTCTACATCGCTACCTGGCAACAGCGGGCGACCACCGTTGGACAATTCTGAGAAAGAGTAATGTTATCACAACGCGACAGTTTCATCTCTCTTACCGGCAAAGATGCAGCCGGATGACCACATGTCGATGGTGGTGGTGTACACCTGCGCTCCCATCAGCACATCGGGCGGTCTGTACCAGAGAGTCACCACCTGAAACAGTGGCATAATTATTGATTGATAATAGTAAAGCATTCTTACTTACCTCAGTGGAAAAGCATCTCACTGGGATTCCAAAGGCCCTGGCCAGTCCAAAATCAGCCAACTTCAGGTCCCCTCTCTGCAGGTCAGAAGGCAAAAGATAGAATGGGAATGGTAAGCAAATGAATGAGGCAATATGTCAATAATTCAAGCTGTGTACAAAAAATTGAAGTCATAAAAAAAAGAAAGCGTTCCCATACCGGGAGTTGAACCCGGGCCGCCTGGGTGAAAACCAGGAATCCTAACCGCTAGACCATATGGGAGTAGCTGACAGCACTCGACAATCAATGCTATTAATAGTCACACAATATGAATATCCTAATTAGCACTTGATACCTTACTAATAAGAATGTTCTGAGGTTTTAAATCTCTGTGGAAGACATTGAGACTGTGACAGAAACCCAGCCCCTTGAGCAGCTGATAGTAGAACGACTGTGGGGGGGGGACACACTATTAGTTAAACAACACATTATAAAGTAATGAAGTGAAGTAGAAACTTACCTGAACAGTTTTGGGACTAATTTTTCCACCAGAACTGTCAAAATACTTTTTAAGATCCTGCATAATAATCATAATAGCAGAACAATCTAGAATCTACAATGCAAGAGCGCCAGGATAAGTACGACATTCATGTTAGAATACTTATAGTGACAGTACCTACCTGATCAATATATTCAAACACCATTGTTAGTCTGAGGTTCCTATGGAGCACGTCCAGGAGACAGACAATGTTCTTATGCTTGAGCTCCTTGAGTAGGCAGATCTCTCTCAATGCAGCACTGGGAACTCCCTCATCATCTTCATCCAGTCTCACCACCTTGAGGGCTACTATCTCACCTGACTCATGATCCTTGGCCTTGTACACTGTACCATACGTCCCTAGGGGTGGGGATATGGAGTAGAGTCAGCGTGTCAATATTACATCCTTAATACGTTCAGTATGTTTACGTGTTACTATGTATTGATCAGAGGACTGAGGAACAGACTTGATGGTACTATTATCCTCTCACCTTCTCCAATCTTCTCAACCTTCTCGTATCTTTGCATCTCTTCTTCCAATAAAAAATTATAATCTTTCTCCTGTGAAGCTTCTTCCTGTGATCCCAGAGTACGGTACAGATCGACAAAGAAAATAAATATGGAGGAGGGGCTAAACGCATGGTGGCTGAACACCCACGTGTTTTCCGTTTATGCTCCAAATATTCCGTGTTTGTCCGTATACTTTTCACCCACGTGGCAGCCAAGAAGCTAAGATGTCCCAGCAGACCAAGCTTGATCCTCCTAACCTGAAGCATCTGAGGCTGCCAGAGTACAGCAAACTGAATGAGAGACAGAGAAAGGTTCATAGTTCACTCTCCATAAATCCTTTTCAAAATATGATATGTAGAGCTTGCAAGACCTGGTACGCCATCATGTGGAGTCATTCAACTTCATGTTGGAGGAGGGGCTGGGCTATGCAGTACAAGTGAGTTATTGTCCTCCATTTAATATAATTTATTTCACGAGTTACTATTGTGCAGAACCTACCGACTGTGGAGCTACTAGACCCAAGCAACAGGCGTCTCTCTCTCTTCATTGAGGTATTTATATTATTATTATTGCATTTTTGCAGTGCTATTTCTACGAATGAAAAATGTGTACTCACAGATAATTTTGGAAAATGTCATTAAAACCACTTGCGAGTAATTAGAAACGCTGTGAAAATCACACAACTTTAGCAGAATTTAATACCACAAAATGAGCTAAACAGTGAAAAAATATGTCACCTTACTCATATCTTAAAGCTTTCACTATTCCCCATACATCTCTATCACAGGAGGCCAGTATTGGGTACCCGACTGTGCCTGTCTCCAACCACTATGCCAAGTCTGTCCAGATCTTCCCCTCCGAGTGTCGACAGCGTGCTGCCACTTATCGAGGTAAGCTCTCACTCACTGTCAAGTGGATGGTGGATGGCAGTCCAGCGGGGAGCAGTGTGCGCTTCCCTGGGCAAGTCCCTATCATGGTCAAGGTGTGCGATTATGCATTAAGATAATTATGGTCGTTATAGTTATTGCTTGTAGTCTAATCGCTGTCGTCTTGCTAATCTCGGCCCCAAAGATCTGATTAAACATCACGAGGAGGCGGAGGTGGGTTAGAACTACCACTAACTATATCATTATATTGCCCATAACTACACTCTATAGGAACTTGGTGGCTACTTTATTGTGAACGGCAACGAGAGGCTAATACGCATGCTCATCATGCCAAGGAGGAACTATGTAAGTAAGAATTGAATTGGTTTTAAGTATTAATTATCTCCGCAGCCGCTGGCCATAGTGAGACCTAGCTGGAAGACTAGAGGGCCCATGTACACTCAGTATGGTATCATCATCCGCTGTGTCAGGAAGGACCAAACAGCCGCTGTAAGTAACCCCCAGAACCTCTGTATTATACCCCCCCTATCACCAACCCCCAGAACCTCTGTATTATACCCCCCGTATCACCAACCCCCAGAACCTCACGCTCCACTACCTGACTGACGGCAGTTGCATGCTCCAGTTCTCACGCAACAGAGAGATGTACTATGTACCTGTAGTGTTCGTCCTCAAGGTGGGGGATTCCCCTAGTTGTCAATATGATGTCATCACTATATATACAGGCGCTGTTGAATACAACAGATGTGCATATTTACAACGAGCTCATGAAAGGCAACAAAGACAACACGTTTCTGAAAGGGTGAGAAAAAACAGTTTCTATAGCTACCATATCTCATTGTAATACTTATTCTCCCACACACACAGATGTGTTGCCGCCATGCTGCGCTCTGCTCTGGATGATGGACTCACCACACAGCAGTCTGTCCTCAAGTTCATAGGGGAGAGGTTCAGAGTCAAGATGGCCGACACTCCGGCATGGGTCAGCGACGAGGATATCACCAGAAACGTACTAAAGTAAGAATTGATTAATATTAAAGTACAATAAATTTTTATTTCTTCTCTGTAGGGAATTGGTGTTGGTACATTTGGACAAAGATGTCGACAAGTTCAACATGCTTGTGTAAGTGTACAGGGTGGTGGGGTAGGGGGCGGAGTCAATAGCGTACAGGGGTGTGGCTAGTGATGATACACTGAGACGGGCGGCCTTAGCTCCACACACTGTGTGGAGCTGTGCTGAGTGTCTCACAATCCTGAAGCCCTACAATTGATAATAATAAAACTTAAATGTTCTCGATTATTCCATTGCATGCTATCCATCCTCGTGCAGACTGATGACTCATAAACTGTTTGCTCTAGCTTCTGGCAAGTGTTGTCCTGAGTCATCAGATTCCCCTGCCAACCAAGAGGTCCTCCTTGGAGGCCACCTATATCTCATGGCCATCAAGGTGGAGGATGATAGTGTAGACTCTTCCAAGTTTACATACCAGCTTATCCTTGTAACAACCATGTCCATGCAGCAACAAAGCTAGACAATACACTCAGTGGTACACACACTGACACATTCTCTTCTCTCCAGGAGAAGCTGGGAGGGTACCTGAACTATGCCAAGTCTGAGCTGGAGAAACAAGTTAAAATGCATCCAGAAAAGTTTGATAATCTCAGTATGTGCTATAGTGTCACATGACGTGTGTCCACACACCCGCCCCCTCATAGCTATTGCAATCAAGCGTGTACTAGACCACGCCCCCGACGTGGGTCAGTTCATGGAGTACGTCATGGCAACAGGGAACCTGAAGTCACGCTCTGGACTGGGCCTACAGCAGGTAAATCAGTGTACTGTAGGATGGAAATAAAAGACGTAGAATGGTCCAAATTCAACAATTTTCTGAAGGAGCTCTTTCAGATGACATGCTCAAATCCTAAATTTGGAACTGGCCGAAATTTCCTATTTTCGGGAAAAGACTATGGGCTATATATAGCCCATGGTATTTTGTCAAAAACAGCCCCAAAATAGACCGTTGATTTTAACACATCATCTGAAAGGCCTCTCTCTAAGCTTTCAGAAAATCACAAAATTAACGTTATTGGACCAACAGAACTAAAGTTATGGCTATTTAAAGATGCTCAGATATAGTAATCAGTGTAGAATATAATTATTATAGACATAAAATACTGTGGCTGGTGATGATACACGAGACGGGCGGACATAGACCCCCTGCTAGGGGTCAGTGCTGAGTGTCTCCGATATCTGAAGCCCCCTCGCTTTACCTCCACACCTGCCTAACCCCCTCCCCCCTCTCTCCCTCCTCTAGCAAACTGGGTTCACTGTGGTGGCGGACAAGCTCAACTTCTATCGCTACCTCTCCCACTTCCGAGCAGTGCACAGAGGAGCTTTCTTCTCACAGATGAGAACCACTACTGTGAGGAAACTGCTCCCTGAGGCGTGGGGTGAGTGACACTAGCTGGTTGGACACTTATATAATTATGATAATAATGGAGTTGTTGGGGGATTCGTGTTATGGCTGTTCAAAGATGCTTTATTCAACGCTGGATATAATACCCGACATGTCCTCTCCTCATGCACTACAGGGTTCCTGTGTCCTGTACACACTCCTGATGGAGCTCCCTGTGGTCTACTCAACCATCTAGCAGCAGCTTGTCAGGTACACTCCATTAGACTATTACTGTCCCTCAATCTCTAACCCAGTCTAGCTATTAAAATCAATGTCATAGACTAATGTGTGTACATGTAACTAAAGTCTATTTGCGTTGAGTTTGGCCCCGGAAGTTATGTGGTCAATTATGGCTTCATTTATGCTTTATGTGGTGGACTACGTACAGTAGAACCTCCATTATCTGGCCCTCCATTATCCGGAACCTCCATTATCCGGCTTGGCAGTTTTCTCGTTATCAGATCAGAAAATGGGCGTGTCCCTCAAACGCACATGCGCGTTGCAGCTGTTACCATGGAGACATACCTGCTTATCTTCTGTGCATGCGCAGACAACCATGTGGCACTGCTGTTTATCAATAAAGTGGGTGGATCAAGGCGTGGTTTATCTATTCGTTTATCCGGCATATTCACTTATCCGGCCTGCTTCTGGAACCAAGGTGTCCGGATAATCGAGGTTCTACTGTACCTCATGAATTATTTCTAATTATAACTTGTTTCATGATACCTAGGTGACGACATGTGTGCCCAACACCTCTCATCTGCCTCGACTATTAGTGAGCCTTGGGATGACGCCCACAGGGTCACCCCTACCCTCTGGTCATACCCACACGGACCACACCCTCCCTGTCGTACTGGACGGACGGATCATCGGTGAAGTGGACAGAAACAAAGCTCAAGAATTAACTGATAAACTGAGAACTCTGAAATGCTTAGGCAAAGAAAAGGTGATGATACTTACGATAGCTATCGTAACTATTAGCGGATAATTTTCGTTGGTGTAAATTTTCGTATAAACTAATAATTCAATATTTTGCACAGCTCAGAATAATGGCGTAGAAACTATCATTTTGAAGTTTTAATTTTCGGATGGGTGTTTTCAAATAATTACTTCGAAAATTTTCCACCATACGTAGTAACCTGTTATACGTTATTTATTTGTCCATATAGGTACCGTCTAGTGTGGAGATAGGACTAGTGCCTCACCTGACTGGCGGGCAGTTCCCGGGACTGTTCCTGTTCGCCACACCCTCTCGTATGATGAGACCAGTCCTCAACCTGGCCACCCACACACACGAGCTCATTGGATCATTTGAACAAGTGAGTGCGCGGTACACATGGGAATAGATAGTGGAGTGTGTGTGTGTGCCCTGTGTGGGTGTAGCTGTGTTGATTGGTTACCTTGACTACAGGTGTACATGGATATTGCTGTTGTTCCAGAAGAGGCACACGAAGGAGTGAGTTCATGTACTGAAACTGAGTGTTTTGTGCTACTGTAACGATGTATATTATTACTACGTACGACTGAATATTTTATGCTCCCAAATTTGCAAATTTAAGTCATTTAGAATCTTGTTAGTATGGAATGTGCGTACTCTGACCTCTAACCTCTGACCCCTCAGCACACGAGTCACCTGGAGCTGGACGAGGGGAGCATGTTCAGTGCACTAGCCACACTCACTCCATTCTCTGACTTCAACCAGAGCCCCAGGAACATGTACCAATGTCAGGTGAGGGGGCGTACCAGTGTGTGGTGAGGGGGCGTGTACCAATGTCAGGTGAGGGGGCATGTACCAATGTCAGGTGAGGGGGCGTGTACCAATGTCAGGTGAGGGGGCGTGTACCAATGCCAGGTGAGGGGGCGTGTACCAATGTGTGATAGCATAATTATATTACAACATGACTATTGTATTTAAAATGAAAATGAGTATTAAAATTGAAATTGTGGCAAGCATATACAAATCCTAAAAAAGTATTGTGTGTGCATACCGGTACAAGAAAAATGAACGCTATTATGGTCTGTGTGCATATTAATATATGTGTGGTTTGTAGTACATAGCTTTTGTGTCAGTCGGCAGCTTCAGATGATGGTGGTTGGTAGTTATAGTTCACGCAATATTGCCTTTGGAACTGTTTCTTTGTTTCTTCAGGTGGTTCTCGGCCCCGCCCACTCTTCAAGACCTGACCATATTTAGTAACATCAACAAATCCCTCCTTGAGCTTGTCTTTGAATTCCTTGATAGTTTCCTCATCATCCACTACCAAGACGTACCATACTAGTTGACCTTTGTCCTCACCTGGAACTATCATAACTCTCTGTGCAGTGCTCCACTGATGCCAGGTTGATTCAGGAGCCATTATACACGGCTCGTCGATCTTGCTCTTGCATCGAACTGTAGTGAAGTCTAGTGCACTTGTGTGTTGTCCATCGTGAATCTCTTTATCAGGACGGTAGGATACAGTTCCAGTGTTCTTATCATTGTATACACAGTGAGTAGAGAATGCCAGCTTAGCAGGAATCTCCTTAGCCAGACATGAAGCTACTACTTTAATCAGGATCCCCTTCTCCTTAGCTGCATGTCCACAAGGTCCCACTTTTTGGTCATCCATGAACCTCATGGCCTCCTTCACCCAACACCCAGAGTAGCTGCAGTCGCTGACAATGGTCAGAACACGCCCTTTGAAGTATTCATTCTGTAGGTAGAGGTGCATTATATCCCTGAAGCTGATGAAGCCATCACTGAAGCACCAGTCTCCCGTTCCCTTCTTGCCAGGGCCAACATAGTAGAGGATAACTACAAACATAATTATTGTACTGTAATTCTTATTGTAATTGATATCACCTCACCTCCACTTGTGTCAGTGTTGTTCAGTAGCTGTGTTATCTTCTTAGTGACCTGCTCACATGTCAGAGATCCATCATCTCTCAACACCTCAGCAATACTCATCTCCTTGTCTAGGCCATATCTTACCTTGATAATGCTCAGGTCGTCATGGTGACAGTCTCTTGGTACACCTTGATGCTCCAGTTTCTGTCTCTCATCATCTTTTAGCTCTCCCCCTGGCCTTCTCTGTACCACGTCATCATCTTGGGTAGTGGGGTCGGACGTGATTAGTAAGGCTTCCCTCTTTCCTGATGCCGAGTAATCATATTTGTCATTGTGTGTGCTCCAAGTTGGAGAGACTCCTCCTGTTGCCATCACTAGCCACGACAATGAGCGTTTGTAGTCCACAACAAGCAGTGTACGTGCTTAATTTGTTTACTCTCTCTCTCACACACTCTCACAGATGGCCAAGCAGACAATGGGGACACCACTTCAGTCCTTCCCCTACAGAATGGACGGCAAATTATACAGACTACAGGTACGTATAGGGGGGAGGGGTTTAACTTACATATAACAGGTACATCGTGTTCTAGTAGACTTACTTGTTACACCAGAGCTTTAACTATCCGGCACTGCAACTCTGTCACTCTTAGTGCTATACCTATCTTTGCATGTGCATGCTGACCTTGCATTGGGAATCACCCCAGAAGTTCTATGGTCAATTATGGCCTTATTTTGTGCATCGCTGTTACACTGAACTACAATGTACATTGTGTATTTGCATGCCTGCATGTGGGTACTACCTCACATGATTACCATGGCAGTCTACGTAGTTCTGAAATATTTAGAAGTAGATTGTAGTCCATTGTTTCCAACCACTCACATAGCTACTCCCTCATACACACTATACGCACATGCTGGGCATAATATAATACACCCATGCATCGGGACCCTCCCTCCAGAGCCCCCAGGCCCCGCTGGTTCGTACCTCCACCTACAACCAGTATGGACTGGACGACTATCCCCTCGGCACTAACGCTGTAGTAGCTGTTATCTCCTACACTGTCAGTGAGACCAGATAATACCTGTGTGCCTGGTGTATTTACACAGCAGCTGACTGTGTTTGTGTCTCCAGGGTTACGATATGGAGGATGCTATGATACTGAACAAGGGCTCAGTGGAGAGAGGATTCAAACACGCCACTGTGTACAAGAGTGAGGTAACCAATGCAGGGATGTTCCCACACTGGTCCGTAGGTACTAACCACCTCTAGACAGAAATGACCTCTTAGTTTACTTACGATTGAGGGTTTAAATAGTCACCACTTGATAATTCTGGCACATCAGTGTTAATCATATTATGTACTTGTCTTCTGTTTAGATGATAGATATATCCAACCCTGGTGTGCGTGACAAGCCTAGTCGCTTGTTTGGTGTGTTGCCAGGGAGCAAGGAGGAGGGCAAGCTGGAACAAGATGGCTTCCCTCAGATAGGCACTCTACTCAAAGAGGGAGACCCGTACTACAGGTGAGACTGATTAATTAAGGGAGTCTGTAAACTATGTGAGCGCTAATCCACCGTGTAATATTGAAAAATATCCTCTAATTTAGAAGACTATGAGCTATTATTGTACACTTGCGATGTGTGTTCATGATTAACAATTACTACAATTGAATATAATTATAATTTCTACATTAATTGTTTGTATTTCAGTTATTTTGACTTGGATACTAAGTCGTCGCGATTATCTCGCTACAAGAGTATGGAGCCAGCGTTCGTGGATCAGGTCAGAGGTCAAATCCTCCGTTGATTACGCTATCATGCTTTCTACAGGTCAAGCTGCTAGGCACCGAGACTGGGGACTCCCCCCTACAGAAAGCATTTATCAAGCTGAGAATATGTGTAAGTATTGCATACGCTAGCTAATTGATGGTTTACTATTACAATATTTCTCAGAGGAATCCTATAATTGGAGACAAATTTGCCAGTAGAGCAGGTCAAAAGGGAATCTGTAGGTACGTTCCACACCGCTCCCATATCCACCCACACCACACCACACCGCCCACCACACACCCACACAGTCAGAGATGGCCATCAGAGAGTATGCCATTCACGGAGTCAGGAATGGTACCAGATATCATCTTCAATCCTCACGGCTTCCCCTCCAGAATGACCATTGGTACGGCTTCACTATGACCCCCCCCCCCCCACGCACTGACCCCCCTCTCCCCAGGTATGATGATTGAGATGATGGCGGGCAAGTCCTCTTCCCTCCATGGTCTCTGTCATGACTGCACTCCATTCAAGTTCTCAGAGAAGGACCCAGCAGTCGACCACTTCGGGAAACTACTAGTGAAAGGTAATGATAATAACTATAGGACTGCATTGTCTACAATTATTGATACATAATTGTTAAAATATCCGTTTTACTAGACCCCCCCACACACACACGCACGCACACACACACACACACACACACACACACACACACACACACACAGCTGGCTACAACTACTTTGGCAACGAGCGTCTCTACAGTGGTATAAACGGCCGGGAATTCGAAGCTGATATATTTATGGGTGTGGTCTACTACCAGCGCCTGAGGCATATGGTGTCTGACAAGTTCCAAGTCCGAACCACAGGACCCATTGACATCCTGACCCACCAACCAGTGCAGGGCAGGCGCAGGGCCGGGGGGATCAGGTTCGGAGAGATGGAGAGAGACTCACTACTAGCACATGGCGCCTCATTCCTATTACAAGATCGTCTACTGAACTGCTCTGATAAATCATTTGTGAGTATGTGTTATATAATATTATAGTGTTATCGTGGACTCTGTTAAATAGCTGAAATTCTGTAGCTATCTTAATTAATTAGAGCCCGTAGTTGTGTTCAGATTTCATTCCCCCACCCCCACACACACACACACCACTCACACACACCACACACACCACACACACAGTGTCGTATCTGTAAGGAGTGTGGGAGTATAGTGTCCCCGATGCTGGACAAAGCCCCGCCCACCATATCCGCCCTCTCCGATGTCCAACCAGAGTGGAGGTGTCGTATGTGTCAGGACAAAGGTCAAATTGACATCATCTCGGTCCCGTACGTGTTCAGATACTTAGTAGCAGAACTGGCAGCCATGAACATAAAAGTTCAGTTAGAAATTAGCTAAAATTCAGTTCATTTGATTTGTGTACCAATTTTAGTGCAATAATTATGTTGGACATCGTTATTAGCGTTCTTGTCCCCAATACTGTGGTTAATTGTTTGATTGTGTTACGTTGCATACATCCTAGCTATTTACTGTAGCCGGGGTTAAAAATTCATGTCTGGTGAATTGAACCCACTCATGGGAACGCAAAACTATTGCTGGTGAATTGAACCCTGCATATTTACAACGAGCTCATTAAAAGCAACAAAGACAGCACATTTCTGAAAGGGTGAGAGCATTTTCAATAGCTATCTTAAGCTTTATCTTCTAACTCTCCCACACTCAGATGTGTTGCCGCCATGCTGCGCTCTGCCCTGGATGATGGACTCACTACACAACAGTCTGTCCTCAAGTTTATAGGGGAGAGGTTCAGAGTCAAGATGGCCGACACTCCAGCATGGGTCAGCGACGAAGATATCACCAGAAACGTACTAAAGTAAGAATTGATTATTTCTTCTCTGTAGGGAGTTGGTGTTGGTATATTTGGACAAAGATGTCGACAAGTTCAACATGCTTGTGTGAGTGGGGTTGGGGTTGGGGTCTCTAGCGTACAGGGGGCGTGGCTAGTGATGATACACTGAGACGGGCGGCCTTAGCTCCACACGCAGTGTAGGGCTGTGCTGAGTGTCTCACAATCCTGAAGCTCTACAATTGAAATAAATGTTCTCAATTATTCCATTGTATGCTATCCATCTTCGTGCAGACTGATGACTCATAAACTGTTTGCTCTAGCCTCTGGCAAGTGTTGTCCTGAGTCATCTGATTCTCCTGCCAACCAAGAGGTCCTCCTAGGAGGCCACCTATATCTCATGGCCATCAAGGTGGAGGATGATAGTGTAGACTCTTCAAGTTCATATACCAGCTTATCCTTGTAACAACCATGTCCATGCAGCAACAAAGCTAGACAATACACTCAGTGGCACACACACTGACACATTCTCTTCTCTCCAGGAGAAGCTGGGAGGGTACCTTAACTATGCCAAGTCTGAGCTGGAGAAACAAGTTAGAATGCGTCTGGAAAAGTTTGATAATCTCAGTATGTGCTACAGTGTCACATAACGTGTGTCCACACACCCGCCCCCTCATAGCTATTGCAATCAAGCGTGTACTAGACCACGCCCCCGATGTGGGTCAGTTCATGGAGTACGTCATGGCAACAGGGAACCTGAAGTCACGCTCTGGACTCGGCCTACAGCAGGTAAGTCAGTGTACTATAGAATGGAAGTAAAAGACGTAGAATGGTCCAAATTCAATAATTTTATGATTTTCTGAAAGCTTAGAAGGAGCTCTTTCAGATGGTATGCTCAAATCTCAATTTTAAAACGAGCCATGATTTCTCATTTTCGGGAAAATACCATGGTATTTTATCAAAACAGGCCGAAACTAGACTTACAATTTTAATGCATCATCTGAAAGACCTCTCTCTAAGCTTTCAGAAAATTATTAAATTAACGTTATTGGACCAACAGACTAAAGTTATGGCCGTTCAAATATGCTCAGATATAGTAATTAGTGTAGAATATAATTATAGACATAAAATAGTGTGGCTGGTGATGATACACGAGACGGGCGGACATAGACCCCCTGCTAGGGGTCAGTGCTGAGTGTCTCCGATATCTGAAGCCCCCTCGCTTTACCTCCACACCTGCCTAACCCCCCCCCTCTCTCCCTCCTCTAGCAAACTGGGTTCACTGTGGTGGCGGACAAGCTCAACTTCTATCGCTACCTCTCCCACTTCCGAGCAGTGCACAGAGGAGCTTTCTTCTCACAGATGAGAACCACTACTGTTAGGAAACTGCTCCCTGAGGCGTGGGGTGAGTGACACTAGCTGGTTGGACACACACAATTATAATAATAGTGGAGCTGTTTGGGGGATTCGTGTTATGGCCATTCATTATTTAACACTTGATATAATACCCGATATGTCCCCCCCTCATGCACTACAGGGTTCCTGTGTCTTGTACACACTCCTGATGGAGCACCCTGTGGTCTACTCAACCATCTAGCAGCAGCTTGTCAGGTACACTCCATTAGACTATTACTGTCCCCCAATCTCTCTCACCTTTCAATAGTCTAGCTATTAAAATCAATCTCATAGACTAATGTGTGTACATGTACTAAAGTCTTGCGTTGAGTTCGGCCCCGGAAGTTATGTGGTCAATTATGGCTTCATTTATGCTTTATGTGGTGGACTACGTACCTCATGAATTATATCTCATAAATAAATTATAACTTGTTTCATGATACCTAGGTGACGACATGTGTGCCCAACACCACTCATCTGCCTCGACTATTAGTGAGTCTCGGGATGACGCCCACGGGATCACCCCTACCCTCTGGTCATACCCAAACTGACCACACCCTCCCTGTCGTACTGGACGGACGGATCATCGGTGAAGTGGACAGAAACAAAGCTCAAGAATTAACTGATAAACTGAGAACTCTGAAATGCTTAGGGAAGGAAAATGTGAATTAATTTTGTGTTTACAGATTTTTTTAATTAGCTACCATATAGCGGATAATTTTTATTTTAATATTTCATATTATTTTGCAGAGCTAGTGGCGTAGAAACTATAATTTCGCAGTTTTGGACAAATAATTTCCAAAAATTTTCACCATACGTAATATACGTTATTTATTTGTCCATATAGGTACCGTCTAGTGTGGAGATAGGACTAGTGCCTCACCTGACTGGCGGGCAGTTCCCGGGACTGTTCCTGTTCGCCACACCCTCTCGTATGATGAGACCTGTTCTCAACCTGGCCACCCACACACACGAGCTCATTGGATCATTCGAACAAGTGAGTGGGCGGTACACATGGGAATAGATAGTGGAGTGTGTGTGTGTGCCCTGTGTGGGTGTGTGCTGTGTTGATTGGTTACCTTGACTACAGGTGTACATGGACATTGCTGTTGTTCCAGAAGAGGCATACGAAGGAGTGAGTTCATTACTTAAACTGAATGTTGTGTGCTACAATGTATACGTACGAACTGAATATTATATGCTCCCAAATTCACAAATTTAAGTCATTTAGAATCTTGTTAGTATGGAATGTGCGTACTCTGACCTCTAACCTCTGACCTCTCAGCACACGAGTCACCTGGAGCTGGACGAGGGGAGCATGTTCAGTGCACTAGCCACACTCACTCCATTCTCTGACTTCAACCAGAGCCCCAGGAACATGTACCAATGTCAGGTGAGGGGGCGTGTACCAATGCCAGGTGGTAGGGTTAGATTACACCATGAATATTGAATTTAAAATGGGAATGAGTATTAAAATTGGAAGCACAGCACAGTGTAAAAAATTGTAGATATCAGAAAAAAGTATGTGCATACCGGTACAAGGAAAATAGGCTATGTGGTGTTAGGGCATGTATAAATACATGTATGTATGGTTTATAGTGCATAGCTTTGTGTCAGTCGATACCTTCAATTTCGATAAATTTAATTGATGGTGGTTGGTAGTCATAGTTCATGAAATATTGCTCTTTGATCCATTTCTGTGTTTCTTCTGGTGGGTCTTGGCCCCACCCACACTTCAAGATCTGACCATAGTCGGCAATATCAAGACTTCCCGCCTTTACTTTGTCATGGAATTCCCTGATTGTTTCTTCATCATCCACTAGCAGGACGTAGTGCCATGCTGGTCGACCTCTGTCCTTCCCTCTTACTGTCCGGATTCTCTCTGCAGTGCTCCATTGGTGCCAGGTTGACCCAGGGGTCATAGTGCATGGCTCGTCGATCTTGCTCTTGCATAGAACTCTAGTGAAGTCTAGTCCACTAGTGTGTTGTCCATCGTGAATCTCTTTCCCACGTAATGTAGTAGTGTGTGAAATAGTTCCGGTGTTCTTATCATTCTTTGCACAGCGAGTAGAGAATGCCAGCTCAGCAGGAATCTCGTTAGCCTGACATGATGCAATCACTTTAACCAGGATCCCCTTCTCCTTGGCAGTGTGTCCACAAGGTCCCACTCCGTGCTCATCCAGGAAGCTCATGGCCTCCTTCACCCAACACCCAGAGTAGCTGCAGTCGCTGACGATGGAGAGAACACGTCCTTTGATGTATTCATTCTGTAGGTAGAGGTGCATTATATCCCTGAAGCTGATGAAGCCATCACTGAAGCACCAGTCTCCCGTTCCCTTCTTGCCAGGGCCAATATAGTAGAGTACGACTACAAAACAACTAAATAAATATCATTCATTGTATTATCACCTCACCTCCACTTGTGTCAGTGTTGTTCTGTAGTTGGGTTATCTTCTTGGTGACTAACTCACATGTCAGAGATCCATCATCTCTCAATACTTCAGTACTGCTTATCTCCTTGTTTAGGCCGTATCTTGCCTTCATAATACTCAGGTCGTCATGGTGACAGTCTCTTGGTACACCTTGATGCTCCAGTTTCTGTCTATCATCATCTTTCAGCTCTCCCCCTGGCCTTCTCTGCACCACATCATCATCTTGGGTAGTGAGGTTGGACGTGATTAGTAACACTTCCCTCTTTCCTATTGCTCCGTAAACAACTTTGCCATTTCGTGTGCTCCAAGTTGGAGAAGATCCTCCAGTTGCCATCACTAGCCACAACAATGAGTGTTTGTATAATATAGTTTATACAACAAATGAAAGATTGTATGATACTTTGTTTATTTTAACACGCCCTCTTTGTATTATTCATTGATGGCCATATTCAGAGACTATAATGAATCTCTCTCTCTCACACACACTCTCACAGATGGCCAAGCAGACGATGAGACCGTTAGAAACCTTTTCGCGTATTTAATGTTCATGGAATAGCAGCCTTTTTGCAGCATGCATGCATGCGATATTAAATTTGTGAGTAACATGCTTAATCAGTGAAAACCACGAACATTTATACCCTCGGAATATACCCACTATATAGTAATCAACCTGTGTGCATGGTGTATTTGCACAGCAGCTGACTGTGTTTGTGTCTCCAGGGTTACGATTAGCCTCTACACAGGCTCTCCTTTTTCTGTTCTTTATCGTTCAATAAGATAAAATACTGTCTTAATCGTTCAATGAGATAAAATACGGTATTAATTGGAGGAATAAAGAAAGAAATAGACGTAGAGTTAGGAAAAAGGAGAGCCTGTATCGGGAAGTCGCGTGAGGGTAGAAGGGTGGTAGAAGGGTGAAAATGAGCGTGGGCATACTGAGCTAGAGATGTTGGACTGCCCACGCAGATATCTATGACTAATAAAACTTTGCCTGCAGCAAGCTGGACATGGACTTGGAACTGGAAGTTTGCAAGCACTATAGCTAGCTATATACCTTAGGCTTAGCTAGATGATCTACTAGTCTAGATTGTGTGTTCAGATTCTATCAGACTATTACCTTTTCTTGTGTCTTTCTACATGCTAGTATAGATCAAGAATAGCTTAGTCATCATTATCATATATAGCAGGTAGCTACTGCCACCAGAGCTGGCCACGCTGGTTCTCTGATCTGACTTGCAGCACAGCTTGGGTGGTTGTCTCAGTACAGTTTTATTAACTCTGAATGCGTGGGAGAATACCTTACGTCACGATTGTGGGCTACATTATCGCCCACGTTCATAAAAATCCTTGTGGATCACGCGATTTCCCAAACCAGGCCTTACTTTTTCTTAACTGTACGCCCATTTCTTTCTTTGCTGCCTCACTATGTCTTTCATGGATGAACAGTGACAACAGCAAGAAAAAGTAAGGCCTGGGAACGAGGCTAGGTTACGATATGGAGGATGCTATGATACTGAACAAGGGCTCAGTGGAGAGAGGATTCAAACACGCCACTGTGTACAAGAGTGAGGTAACTAATGCAGGGATGTTCCCACACTGGTCCGTGCATGGTGGTTGGTACTATAACCATCTCTAGACCTTGACAACAACAACCACATCTTAGGCCTAGTTTACTAACGTGTTAGGCTATAAAAGAGGAAAATGTGTTGTGTAACGATTGAGGATTGAATAGTCACCACTTGATAATTCTGGCACATCACTGTTAATCATATGTGCTTGTCTTCTGTTTAGATGATAGATATATCCAACCCTGGTGTGCGTGACAAGCCTAGTCGCTTGTTTGGTGTGTTGCCAGGCAGCAAGGAGGAGGGCAAGCTGGAACAAGATGGCTTCCCTCAGATAGGCACTCTACTCAAAGAGGGAGACCCGTACTACAGGTGAGGCTAATTAAGGGAGTCTGTAAACTATGTGAGCGCTAATCCACTGTGTAATATTGAAAAAATCCTCTGATTTAGAAGACCATGAGCTATTATTGTACACTTGCGATGTGTGTTCATGATTAACAATTACTGCAATTGAATATAATTATAATTTCTACATTAATTGTTTGTATTTCAGTTATTTTGACTTGGATACTAAATCGTCGCGATTATCTCGCTACAAGAGTATGGAGCCAGCGTTCGTGGATCAGGTCAGAGGTCAAATCCTCCGTTGATTATTACGCTATCATGCTCTGTACAGGTCAAGCTGCTGGGCACCGAGACTGGGGACTCCCCCCTACAGAAAGCATTCATCAAGCTGAGAATATGTGTAAGTGTTGCGTACGCTAGCTAATTGATGGTTTACTATTACAATATTTCTCAGAGGAACCCTATAATTAGAGACAAATTTGCCAGTAGAGCAGGTCAAAAGGGAATCTGTAGGTACGTTCCACACTGCTCCCATATCCACCCACATCACACCGCCCACCACACACCCACACAGTCAAAGATGGCCATCAGAGAGCATGCCATTCACGGAGTCAGGAATGGTACCAGACATTATCTTCAACCCTCACGGCTTCCCCTCCAGAATGACCATTGGTACGGCTTCACTATGACCCCCCCACGCACTGACCCCCCCCCCTCTCCCCAGGTATGATGATTGAGATGATGGCGGGCAAGTCCTCTTCCCTCCATGGTCTCTGTCATGACTGCACTCCATTCAAGTTCTCAGAGAAGGACCCAGCAGTCGACCACTTCGGGAAACTACTAGTGAAAGGTAATGATAATAACTATAGGACTGCATTGTCTACAATTATTGATACATAATTGTTAAAATATCCGTTTTACTAGACCCCCCACACGCACACACACACACACACACACACACACACACACACACACACAGCTGGCTACAACTACTTCGGCAACGAGCGTCTCTACAGTGGTATAAACGGTCGTGAATTCGAAGCTGATATATTTATGGGTGTGGTCTACTACCAACGCCTGAGGCATATGGTGTCTGACAAGTTCCAAGTCCGAACCACAGGACCCATTGACATCCTGACCCACCAACCAGTGCAGGGCAGGCGCAGGGCCGGGGGGATCAGGTTCGGAGAGATGGAGAGAGACTCACTACTAGCACATGGCGCCTCATTCCTGTTACAAGATCGTCTACTGAACTGCTCGGATAAATCATTTGTGAGTATGTGTTAAGTTATAGTGTTATCGTGGACTCTGTTAAATAGCAATTGTAATTAGGGTTAGGGTGTGGTGACCTCTCAAGTATCCTGTGTAGGGTGTGGTGACCTCTCAAGTATCCTCTTTGTGTTTAGCTGTAGCAAAGAGCCCGTAGTTGTGTTCAGATTTCATTCCCCACCCCCACTAACACACCACACACACAGTGTCGTATCTGTAAGGAGTGTGGGAGTATAGTGTCCCCGATGCTGGACAAAGCCCCGCCCACCATATCCGCCCTCTCCGATGTCCAACCAGAGTGGAGGTGTCGTATGTGTCAGGACAAAGGTCAAATTGACATCATCTCGGTCCCGTACGTATTCAGATATTTAGTAGCAGAACTGGCAGCCATGAACATAAAAGTTCAGTTAGAAATTAGCTAAAATTGATTTGTGTACCAATTTTAGTGCAATATGTTGGACACCGTTATTAGCGTTCTTGTCCCCAACACTGTGGTTAATTGTTTGATTGTGTTACGTTGCATACATTTCGGTCCTAGCTATTTACTTTAGCCGGAGTTAAATTCACGTTCCCTAATATTGAAAGTACTAGAGTTCTGGTTGTCAGTTTCAACGATTTTGTGATTTCTGAAAGTTTAGAAGGAGTGGGTTCAATTCACTAGCAATAGTTTTGCGTTCCCATGAGTGGGTTCAATACCAGCAATAGTTTTGCGTTCCCGTGAGTGGGTTCAATTCACCAGCAATAGTTTTGCGTTCCCGTGAGTGGGTTCAATTCCAAATTGGCAAATACTTTTATCTCTCGAATATCAACTTTGACGGTACCATTTGAAAGGTCTCTTTCTAAGCTTTCAGAAAAACATAAAAGTTTTGATTTTCGATCCACAGAATTCATGTTATGGCAGCTGAAATATTCCCAAAATCATTAATTAAACGGAGGGGGGGGGGGGGGGGGGTGTCTTTCAACAGCCATAACTTCAGTATAATGAAATAGTTTTGCGTTCCCGTGAGTGGGTTCAATTCACCAGCAATAGTTTTGCGTTCCCATGAGTGGGTTCAATTCCAAATACTTTTACAGTAGACTCTCGCCATTCCGGCTCTCTGAAGTACGGCCACCTCGATATACCGGCCATTTGGCTTGGCACGGAACGCTAGCTATATGTTTACTGCACAAAACTCACCCTGAAGTACGGCCACTCACTATTGCGTTTACCAGCCAGTGCTGGCTGTCCCCAGACAAGGTTTTCAATGTAATTTTATACGTATATTACGGCCGGATATGACGTTTTGGGTGTGGTTTAGCAAATAAAATTGGATTACACTTAAATAGAGAACAGAATGATTCATTATCCTCGAGACAAGAACCGCAAAAGTAGCCATTAGATTCGAGGTAAGGTCAATTTTAAGCCGCGGCTATTTCCTGAGCTACAGCCACCTCGCTATTCCGGCCAAGCTGCATGGTCTCAGGGGTGACCGGATTAACGAGAGTGTACTGTATCTCTCGAATATCAACTTTGATGGTACCATTTGAAAGGTCTCTTTCTAAGCTTTAAAAAAAGCATAACATTTTTGATTTTCGATCCACAGAATTCAAGTTATGGCAGCTGAAAGATTCCCAAAATCATTAATTAAACGGAGGGGGGGGGGGTGTCTTTCAACAGCCATAACTTCAGTACAGTTGATCCGATGTCAACATTTTTATAATTTTCTGAAAGCTTCGAAAAATACCTTACAAATGATCTGTTTCAATCCAAAATTTCATTGGGGCCCTAATTTGTCATTTTTCAGCCTCGGACCATGGGCTATAATCCATGGTATCGCCAAATTGGCAAACACTTTTATCTCTCGAATATCAACTTTGGTGGTACCATTTGAAAGGTCTCCTTCTAAGCTTTCAGAAAAACATAAAATTTTTGATTTTCGATCCACAGAATTCAAGGCATGGCAGCTGAAAGATTCCCAAAATCATTAATTAAACGGAGGGGGGGGGGGTGTCTTTCAACAGCCATAACTTCAGTACAGTTGATCCGATGTCAACATTTTTATAATTTTCTGAAAGCTTCGAAAAATACCTTACAAATGATCTGTTTCAATCCAAAATTTCATTGGGGCCCTAATTTGTCATTTTTCAGCCTCGGACCATGGGCTATAATCCATGGTATCGCCAAATTGGCAAACACTTTTATCTCTCGAATATCAACTTTGGTGGTACCATTTGAAAGGTCTCCTTCTAAGCTTTCAGAAAAACATAAAATTTTTGATTTTCGATCCACAGAATTCAAGGTATGGCAGCTGAAAGATTCCCAAAATCATTAATTAAACGGAGGGGGGGGGGGGTGTCTTTCAACAGCCATAACTTCAGTACAGTTGATCCGATGTCAACATTTTTATAATTTTCTGAAAGCTTCGAAAAATACCTTACAAATGATCTGTTTCAATCCAAAATTTCATTGGGGCCCTAATTTGTCATTTTTCAGCCTCGGACCATGGGCTATAATCCATGGTATCGCCAAATTGGCAAACACTTTTATCTCTCGAATATCAACTTTGGTGGTACCATTTGAAAGGTCTCCTTCTAAGCTTTCAGAAAAACATAAAATTTTTGATTTTCGATCCACAGAATTCAAGGTATGGCAGCTGAAAGATTCCCAAAATCATTAATTAAACGGAGGGGGGGGGGGTGTCTTTCAACAGCCATAACTTCAGTACAGTTGATCCGATGTCAACATTTTTATAATTTTCTGAAAGCTTCGAAAAATACCTTACAAATGATCTGTTTCAATCCAAAATTTCATTGGGGCCCTAATTTGTCATTTTTCAGCCTCGGACCATGGGCTATAATCCATGGTATCGCCAAATTGGCAAACACTTTTATCTCTCGAATATCAACTTTGGTGGTACCATTTGAAAGGTCTCCTTCTAAGCTTTCAGAAAAACATAAAATTTTTGATTTTCGATCCACAGAATTCAAGGTATGGCAGCTGAAAGATTCCCAAAATCATTAATTAAACGAAGGGGGGGGGGGGTGTCTTTCAACAGCCATAACTTCATTTGTGTTCCTGTGAGTGGGTTCAATTCACTAGCAATAGTTTTGTGTTCCCGTGAGTGAGTTCAATTCACCAGCAATAATTTTGCATTCCCGTGAGTGAGTTCAATTCACCAGCAATAGTTTTGCGTTCCCGTGAGTGGGTTCATGGGATCTTAAAACTATTGCTAGTGAATTGAATCCACTCATGGGATCTTACTAGTGATTTGAACCCACTCAGGCTAGTGTAGCAGAAGCCAATGGACATTCCACAATGTCCATTGTGGAATGTAGTGTGTTGTTCCAAAGAGGCACAAATGAGTAACTTTGTGATGCTCTAGTGTACGTACTCTGACCTCTAACCTCTGATCCCCCAGCACACGAGTCACCTGGAGCTGGACGAGGGGAGCATGTTCAGTGCACTAGCCACACTCACTCAACCAACCAACCAGAGCCCCAGGAACATGTACCAATGTCAGGTGAGGGGGCGTGTACTACCTTATAGCTGGTGATGTTCGTGAGTAAAAATTAATTGGCTTCATTGCATACGTTTCGGTAAACCACGCCTACAACATTTTTTCCTACAAAAATTACTTACTATAATAATATTATGTAGTGTGTGGTGAGGGGGTGTATACCAGTGTGTGGTGATGGAGGAGGCGTATATGTACGTATACGTGGTATGACGGGAAAACTAGTCAAAATCAGTGTTGTGTACAAATCAATTGTAAGCATTAGCAGTGTGTGTGTCAGTGTGTGTGTACATGTGGTTTAGTCGGCAGCTTCTGATGGTGGTTGGTAGTTATAGTTCACGTAGTATTGCTCTTTAATCCGTGTCAGTTCTTCGTCAGGTGACTGCTGGCCCCACCCAGTTCTCAAGATCCGACCATAATCACTCACGTTACCAATGTTCTTGCCATAGTTCTCTCCTGTTGTTTCGTCATACAATTTCGTGATTGTTTCTTCATCATCCACTAGCAGGACGTAGTGCCACACTGGTTGATCGTTCTCCGTACCCGTGAACTCTATGACTCTCTTTGCAGTGCTCCACTGACGCCAGGTTGACCCAGGGGTCATAGTGCATGGCTCGTTGATCTTGCTCTTGCATAGAACTTCAGTGAAGTCTAGTCCACTAGTGTATTGTCCATCGTGTATCTTTTCTCCACGTAATTTAATATTGTATGAAATAGTTCCGGTGTTCTTATCATTCTTTGCACAACGAGTAGAGAATGCCAGCTCAGCAGGAATCTCATTAGCCAGACATGATGCGTACACTTTAACTAGGATCCCCTTCTCCTTGGCAGTGTGTCCACAAGGTCCCACTCCGTGCTCATCCAGGAAGCTCATGGCCTCCTTCACCCAACACCCAGAGTAGCTGCAGTCGCTGACAATGGTCAGAACACGTCCTTTGAAGTATGCATTCTGCAGGTAGAGGTGCATTATATCCCTGAAGCTGATAAAGCCGTCACTGAAGCACCAGTCTCCCGTTCCCTTCTTACCAGGGCCAATATAGTGAAGCATGACTACACAGCAATAAGTCAATATAATTATGTATAATTATTGTACTCACCTCCACCTGTCTCAGTATCATTCAGTAGTTGGGTTATCTTCTTAGTGACCTGCTCATGTGTCAGAGATCCATCATCTCTCAATACTTCAGTACTGCTTATCTCCTTGTCTAGGCCGAATCTTGCCTTCATAATAGCCAGATCTTTATGGTGACAGTCTCTTGGTACACCTTGATGTTCCATTCTCTGTCTCTCATCATCTTTCAGCTCTCCCCCTGGCCTTCTCTGTACCACGTCATCATTTTGGGTAGTGAGGTTGGACGTGATTAGTAACACTTCCCTCTTTCCTGATGCCCCGTAATCATATTTGCCATTGTATGTGCTCCAAGTTAGAGAAGATCCTCCAGTTGCCATCGCTAGCCACTGGTGTGTTTGTAGTCCACAAGAAACGAAATCTTGTACTTTGTTTATTTTAACACGCCCTCTTTGTATTATTCATTGATGGACATATTCAGAGACTATAATGAATTTCTCTCTCACACACTCTCACAGATGGTCAAGCAGACGATAGGGATACCACTTCAGTACTTCCCCTACAGAATGGACGGCAAACTGTACAGACTACAGGTACACAGGGGGGAGGGTTTAACTGATATGTAACAGCAAGAGTTCATTAATGAACTCTTGATAACAGGTATACTATAACTATAGTATGCTTACTTGTTACAATGTACACCACAGCTTTAACTATCCGGCACTGCAACCTTGTCACTCTTAGTGCTATACTTATCTTTGCATGTATATACTAGCCTCCTTCGCAGCCTCTCCTTTTTCTGGTCTTTGTTATAGTTCAATAAGATAAAATACGGGACTAATTGGAGGAACAAAGAAAGAAAGAAGGAAGAGACTAAGAAAAAGGAGAGCCTGCCTTGCTAAGTCGCGTGACGGTAGACGAGTGGTAGACAAGTGAAAATGAACGTGGGCAATCACTAGCTGGGCGGAGCCTGACAGAGCAAAAAGCTACAGCATGCCTACGCGTACGCATTGCAAACTCTAAATAAAAGCTGTTAGCATCGTAGATAGTAAGCCAGAATCTACATCGTAGACGAGGGCTTACCTAGTAAAGACTAAAGAGACTAAATATCTAAATTTAGCTCAGTTTTTTTTCCTGAGTTCAGAACAGACCCACTTGATTAGTAGATATAATTATTACAGCAGTATAGTTTACTCTACTCTAGTCTTTCATACTTCCTCTACTGACTAAAGGTCTCACGAAGGCTGACTCTACTGCACTGTACTGTACTGTTCATAACAGATTATGTTCCTGGTAAATGCGCTCCAAGTACTGTGTGGGAGGACAGTTATTGAGGTTTTCTCTCGCCCACGCTGGTTAAAATTTGTCTACGTCAGTAGGGGATCACGCGACTTAGCAAGGCAGGCTCTCCTTTTTCTTAGTTGCTTCCTTCTTTCTTTCTTTGTTCCTCCAATATTTTTCTTCTGTGACAAAGAACAGAAAAAGAAGAGGCTGCGAAGGAGGCTATGTATATACATGCATTAGGATATTCACCCCCACAAATTCTGTGGTCAATTATGGCTTCACTTTGTGCCCTTATATTGTTACATGGAAGTCTACATAGTTTTGAACTAGAAATAGAGTTCGGAATTCCACCACCTACATGTAACACACGAGTTATCTGGAGCTGGACGAGGGGAGCATGTTCAGTGCACTCATAGCCACACTCACTCCATGCAACCAGAGTAGCCCCAGGACATGTATACCAGTGTGTGGTGAGGGCATGTACCAGGCTAGAAGGCTTAATAGTATAATTATATATAGCGGGAAATTCTGTTAAAATCAGTGTTGTGTACAAAATTGCACAAATCTCTAATAATAATGTGTGTGTGTGTGTGTGTGCGTGTGCGTGTGCGTGTGCGTGTGCGTGTGCGTGCGCGTGCGTGTGCGTGTGCGTGTGCGTGTGCGTGTGCGTGTGTGTGTGTGTGTGTGTGTGTGTGCGTGTGTGTGTGTGTGTGTGTGTACAAACATGGAGCAACAATTATAAGCTGTGGTGTTGTGTGGGTGTGGTTTGTGGTAGCTTAGTCGGCAGCTTCAGATGGTACCCGATAGTTATAGTTCACGTGATAATGTTCTTCGATCCATTCCTGTGTTTTTTCTGGTGATTCCTCGCCCCACCCACTCTTTAAGATCTCTCCGTAGTTACCAACATTACCTAATTGGCCATTCTTAAACTTGTCATGGAATTCTCTGATTGTTTCCTCATCATCCACTAGCAAGAGGTAGCACCATGGTTGATCTTCGTCCTCCTCACCCGTTACTCGCATGATTCTCCCTGCAGTGCTCCACCGATGCCAGGTTGACCCAGGAGTCATAGTGCAAGGTTGGTCAATTTTGCTCTTGCATCGAACTACAGTGAAGTCTAGTCCACTAGTGTGTTGTCCATCATAAATCTTTTTATGAGGAGAGTAGAATATAAATCCGATGTTCTTATCATTCTGTATACCGTGAGTAGAGAATGCCAGCTCAGCAGGAATCTCATTAGCCAGACATGATGCGTACACTTTAACCAGGATCCCCTTCTCCTTAGCTGCATGTCCACAAGGTCCCACTCCTTGGTCATCCATGAACGTCATGGCCTCCTTCACCCAACACCCAGAGTAGCTGCAGTCGGTGGAGATGGTCAGAACACGTCCTTTGAAGTATGCATTTTGTAAGTAGAGTTGCATTATATCCCTGAAGCTGATGAAGCCATCACTGAAGCACCAGTCTCCTGTTCCCTTCTTGCCAGGGCCAATGTAGTGGAGTATGACTACAAAACAATTAATTAATGTATAATTAATATTTTATAATCCGCACCTCACCTCCACTTGTCTCAGTGTTGTTCAGTAGCTGGGTTATCTTCTTGTTGACTAACTCACATGTCAAGGATCCCTCATTTCTCAACACCTCAGCAATACTCTTCTCCTTGTCTTGGCTGAATCTTGCCTTCATAATGCTCAGGTCATCATGGTGGCAGTCTCTTGGTATGCCTTGATACTCCAGTTTCTGTCTATCCTCATCTGTTAGCTCCTCCTGCAGCCTTCTTGGTATCACATCATTATCTTGCATCGTGAGGTTGGACGTAATTAGTAAGGCTTCCCTATTTCCTGATTCTGCGTAATTAAGTATGCCATTTCGTGTTCCCCAAGTTGGTGAGGATGCTCCTGTTGCCATCACTAGCCACGACAATGAGTGTATGTATAATATAGTCTACAGCAAATGATGCTTTGTTTAGTTTAACTCGCCCTCTTTGTATTATTTGTTGATGGCCATAACAATGAATTCCACACACACGCTCACAGATGGCCAAGCAGATGATAGAGACACCTCTCAGTCCTGACTACAGGTAGCTGGTAGGTGGAGGGATTTACCATCATGTAAACTACAGGTACATGTGTTCTACTACTTACTTTTTTAATACAGTCTTCCAGAGCTTTACTCTTGTTGTTCCTTGGTGCATTGGGTATCACCAGAGTGCATAAATACACTGGAACTCTTGGTATTACCCAGAAGTTGTGTGGTCAATTATGGCTTCATTTTGTGCATCACTGTTCTACAACTAGTCGCATGTATGATTGTGGGTCTCTGGTTGTGCGTGGGTAATGGACCCCCCCCCCCCCACACACACACACACACACACACACACACACACACACACACACACAGCCACACACACACACACACACACACGCACAGCCACACACACACACACACACACACACACAGCCACACACACACAGCCACACACACACACACACACACACACACACCACACACACACACACCACACACACACAGTGTCGTATCTGTAAGGAGTATGGGAGTATAGTGTCCCTGATGCTAGACAAAGCCCCGCCCACCATCTCCGCCCTCTCTGATGTCCAACCAGAGTGGAGGTCCGGTGTTGTATGTGTCAGGACAAGGTCAAATTGACATCATCTCGGTCCCGTACGTGTTCAGATAGTTATAGCAGCAGAACTGGCAGCTATGCAATTACTAACTGTTTTCATTGTTGATTTGTGTGCGCTACAATAATTGATTGATCACTTATTTTTATTGATTGATTGATTAATCACTCGTAGTTTATCGTTTGATCAATTCAAAGGTAGAACAAATGCATGGGGACTTGTCGTTTGTATAATTATATAGACTAAGGTTACAGATTATTTTCTGTGTACCTTTGCCCTATTATATTATGTGCATAAACTTGTTACAGTAAAAAAATATATATAATTATATGATCAATTTTGTTTTTGTACTGGAGACAGTATTAAATGTAGATAAAGTGATATAAATGTTGCACAAAGCTAAAGACCTAGCTAGAATGGTCATTGTTCATCACTCATCTCTGGAGTAGCGTTTTCCTGTAGCTTCATCACCTCTTGTGCCTGTAGGGAGGAGGGGTTGTCACCATAAAGAAAAACAAACGGTTACATGTAGTTTACAGGCTTGCTTCACTTTAATACACCACTACTGATGATTTTTATATACTCACATCTTTCTGCATTTTCTCTAGCTTCTCCAGAGTGACTGACTTGAGGGGCATGATCTTAGGCTTACAGAGCACCATGCTCTGACTCTCCTCAGTGTAGAGCATGCCTGCCTTGGGCAGCACTTGCGTGAACGTCTGCTTCTTTATATGGCCCTTCTGCACAGGGGGCCGGGGTACATAGAGGGGGGGTACATAGAGGGGGGTACACAGAGGAGGAGGGTACATAGAGGGGGGTACATAGAGGAGGAGTACATAGAGGAGGAGGGGGGGGTACATCGAGGGGGAGGGTACATAGAGGGGGGTACATAGAGGGGGGGTAGGTACACGACTAGTCGACTCTACAGGTAATGGCTACAATTAATGCTGTAATATACATGTGAAGTGGCTGTTAATAAATAGATCAGCCACATAATTATAACTATCCATCAGTATAGACTCACTCCTGCAGGCATGTTGGACAGAGGGAAAGCTCTTCTTAATCTTGAATTTGTGTGAGCTGGACGAGCTGGAGAGCTGTGAGAGACACCAGTTGACAGAAAAAGATAAGAAGACGGCTTCAAAACAATGAAAAAACTTAGTAAAGCTTGTGAAACGCTTCTTGAAGATACTGGAAAGAACAGACAAGTAAAAAGAACCTAAAACTATGCTAGAACTGACTGCAACACTACAAGAAGAAGAATGAAGCTCTGTGGTGGAGTGGAGGGGGTATAGAGCAGACTGGACCGGCATGGAACCTTAAAAAACTCAGTGTCAAGCGACTGCTAAAGTGTTTTTGATGCTTCCTGGCCCCCCTTGCCCATGCCCAACTGGAAAAAGCAATACAACTTGAGCAACAGTGGACATGGAAAGAATGGATATTGACTGAACAAACTATTGCATTCTGTGTTTTTATAATGTTTTTGTCATCTTCTTGTTACTTTCACTAAAAATTTCATTTCAACTTTTGAGAACTTCCTGCAAATTATTTGTCACTTCCTGTAGAATATGCGTCCATTTCCTGTAGAATATGTGTCCACTTCCTGTAGAATAAGTACCTTCTTGTAGATTATGCTTCCATGTAATCTACTGTTTTTAGCCAATCAGATCAATTACAGATGATGTAATGTAGTCTAAATAATAGTTAGACACTGTTTAGGAAGTTTCTACGTGATTTAGAAGCCCAAAAGGCGTTCTGTAGAATCCCGAATGCAGTGAGGATTCTACTAGCCCTGAGGGCTTCTAAATCACGTGGAAACTTCCTAAACAGTGTCTAAGCATTTTAGATCATAGCAACAACGCTCATACGCCTGACAACAATGGTTTGAACGCACAAACAATGGATTCTGAGCCTCCTCCTAGATCCTGTGCCGAACGCTTTCTTGAGTTCGCCTATTACACGGTTTCAAACTACTGAGACCCAGCCCACATCCTTCCCTGCTTCCAGCCACACTTCCAGCTCTGTCTGTCTTTGCAGCAACCAGCCCCACCTTCCTATCTGCTCTCTCTGACCTGCAAGACAAAGGTTCGTTCGTAGACTCCTCCACAGCCAGTGAGAACCTACTTACTCCCTCAGTGGCAAAGAAAGCAAGAAAATTCGCTCCCCCAAAGTCAAGTAAGAAGTAGAACAAGCAAGAAAGGAAACAATACCAAAGAAACACTCATTGACATCAAGTATTGCTTATTATTATGTACTTTTATTATGGTTATTATCTTATCTTGGATCAAATCTTTGCTACATGATTTTCTATTGAAGTACATGATTTTTTTCTAAATAAAATGTGGCGCTCCCTACGCTTTTAGCCACAGTATATACAGCATTAAGGCGAACATGTTTCCTAGCTTGAGAATTCCACTTTTTATGCAACATCATCCAATCTTTAATACTGCCAAAAGTAATTATGTCATTCCATTCATTCATTGCATGTTTAATTAGTTGATGGTAATTATAATTGGGGGAATGTAGTCACTCGGATAATAAGGCAATTAACAAAACATTTACAGGGAACACATAATAGAGTCAGTGTCAGTTGCTATGGAGACTGCCACTCTGACGAATACGAGTCATCAATAGATCGTCCTGTACAAAAAAAACAGAAGTATGAATAATGAATAACTAGGGCTTCATCACCTGTATGGCCCACATCACTGTATTCTTAGCAAACACATAATTATGTAATAATGAACTTACTCTTGTCATGATCTGAGAAGTGTTGTCTTCGTTGGCGTAGTGCCACCTCGAGAGCAGCTGCCATCCCAGTGGGTTCAGGGGAGTCCCTACCTTCATTGGAGGACACAGGAACCTGTAGTGACATGTACCACAGATACAGCATGTCCCTTAAATGACTTACAACAGTAGCTATTGTATGCCTAAAAAAGTGCTATAATTCTGTTCTTTAAGTCACACAAAAAAATGATAGCTCTATGCCTACTACATTAGCAATGCTGATAACTCGAAGTCAACACAAGCATGCACACACACAACACTGCATGTACCTTCTTCAACACTGTAGCTGGATCACTCTCTCTCACTTCTCCCATCAGGGAGTCAAACTTGTCCTCCATACCACCGAGGGCCATCGCCCGCGTGTCTTGTGATACCTTCCTGAGTACGAGTGGAGAGCTCGTGTGTAGGGGGAGGTCTGGGGGCGGCTGTGAGGGGAGTGGAGGGGGTGGGGAATCGTGTGGAGGGTGTGAGGCTAGTAGGGGCGTGTTGTGTGAGGCTGGTGGGAGTTGTGAGGACGGGAACATGGCGGGGTGAGGGGGTGTGTTGTATCCAGTTGGCTGTTGTGTGGCATATAACGGCATGCCTGGTTGACCCATATAGCCTGGAGGCATTTGAAACGCGGCCTGCCCCATCATCATCGGCTGTGCTCCAGGAAACATCATGGGATTATGCTGGCCTGGGGGTAGGTAAGGTCCCCCCATTCCAGCTCCAGGCATTCCTCCCATTCCAGCTCCAGGCTGCATAGCCAGCGACTGCAACTGTTGGAACTGTTGCTGCAACTGAAGCATCTGTTGTTGGAGCACTTGTTGCTGTAGAAACGCCAGCTGAGCTTGGACTGCATCATTCCCTGTACTACCACCAGCATTCAGAGGAGCACTGGATGGAATAATGGGTACAGAAACATTGGGAGTGGGAATTGCCGCTGGTGTAGAACTTGTGAGGGTGGTCGATGTTTCAGCCAATTTCTGAGCTTTCAGTTTTGCTTGCCGTTCTCGGAACTTCTCGAGAAGTTCATTGGTAGATTTAGTTGCTTGCGTACGAGTTGTTGCAATGGGGCTAATAGTAGAGGGCTTTGCGACATTCGAAGGTTTAAAATGTTTGCTCGATACCACTGGTGGTTTAGGTTTCGTTGGAATTGGATTCTTTTTCAACTGGTTTTGAGGAGATTGTGTATCCTGTGACAGTGTGGAGGTTGGGGGCGGCAATATTGGTGGTTCTTGTGACAGTGTGGAGGGAGGGGGCGGCAATATCGGTACATCTTGTGATAGCGTGGGAGGTGGGAAGAGTGGGTCCTCCAGGGGGGGTGGGAGCTGTAGGGAAACAAAATTAGTAATATCATAGAATGATCAGTAAATTCATTACCTCGCAGCTCCGTCTATAATACAATACACAGTGCAAAAATGACCTACCTCCTGTGATTGTGTAGAGGGGCCCTCGAGGGGGGGTGGTAGTACAACCTCCTCTGTGGGGGGTGGTGGTGGTTGTACATGTACAATGTCCTCAGCAGGGGGTGGGAGCTATGCAGGAGAGAGTAATCAACAAGAATTATAAGCTACGGAAGCCTAAGTTGGCTCTGTAACTAGAGTTCTGATGGTCCAAATTCAACGATTTTTTGATTTTCTAAAAGCTTAGAAGGAGCTCTTTCAGATAAGTATGCTCAAATCTCAAATTTAAAACGGGCTATAATTTCTTTTCAAAAAGACCCCAAAATAGACTTTTGATTTTAACACACCTTCTGAAAGGCCTCTCTTTAAGCTTTCTGAAAATCTTAAAATTAACGTTGTTAGACCATCGGAACTAAAGTTATGGCCGTTCAAAGATGCTCAGTAGATACCAACTGAATGGACGAATATTACTACACACATCAATATGTTGCCTCACTAAGTCTATACATTACACACCCACCTCTTGTGACTGTGTGGGCGTACCAACGTGTGGGGGTGGGGGAACAGGTACGATAGTGGACGTAACCATAGCAACGGTAGCGGCGTCAGGCAGTGTAGTATTGTCCTCCACATTCAGGAGGTCACGTAAGTCAGATACAACACTGTCCAATTCCATCAGCTGTGAGCTTAATCCCGGACTAACTGGTTCATCTGTCCATCCCGCCCCCACACTCTCCACACTTCTCACACCCTCCACAGAAGCAGCGTCCAATGATGTATCAGAATTATCCTCTCCTTTATAGGCCTCAGTGAGTGTAGGGGACTCTTTGGTTTGCGCTGACGGCTTGTAACTAAGCAACAGAATGTCGCCTCCATGTGTGGGTGTGGCTTGTGGTTCAGTAGCAAGGTCAGAAAGTTCAGTTAAGGAATCGATGCTTGAATTTGAAGAGTTTTCCTCAAACTCCACAGGGGGTGGTGGTGGGGGGTCTTCAAGCTCGTTAGCACTGTCATCGCCATAGCTACGGTTTGGCGGAGGAGGGGGCGCTTCTAGCTCGTCAGTACTGTCATCACCATAGCTACGGTTTGGCGGAGGAGGGGGCGCTTCTAGCTCATCAGCACTGTCATCACCATAGTTACAGTTTGGCGGAGGAGGGGGTGCTCCTAGCTCGTCAGCACTGTCGTTGCTATTGTTACCGTTTGAATTGATTGAGAGGTTCAAAATATTTTCCGGTGTGTAAGCGCCATTCAATACAGGCTTTTTGTTGGGTGAATCTGATTGGTCGTCAACAGTTACATCATAACCTCCTTCACTATCGCTACTACTAGTTGCGGTTGAATCTATGTACATTCCATTCTGCTCGTTTCCAATCCTTTCATTTGTAAAATCAATAGAAACTTCTTCTGAAGCATCAGAATCGTCGAGATTAGTATACTCGTTGCTAAGAATCGTATCATCGTTAGGACGCTCAACTTCCTTCACTTTCTTTATTTCCTCCACTTTTATTTTCTCCACCTCCTTTATTTCCTCCAACTTTAAGTTATGTTCAGCAACATCTTCTTTACTACGAATAGTCTCATTTTCCAGTTCTTTGCTAATACTTTTCTTTTCTTTATTGCCTCCTCTGTTCGGCTGTGGGGGCGGAGGAGGTAGTTTGAATATGATAGGAGCTTGGACTTTAGCTCGTCTATCAATGGACGGGGATGGTTGCACAATCAGCACTTTCCCACCGTCCTCAGTATCCTGACAAATGGCTGTGGCTTTTTGAGTAGTTCCCGGCGATCTCTTGTGCTGTGGAGGTGGTGACTCTTGTGAGGATTGTGGAGGCGGGGATGAGGGGGTGTGTGAGGGTTGTGGAGGTGGTGACTCTTGTGAGAGTTGTGGAAGTGGGGATGGTGTGTCCTTAAAATCGAGAATTGTTTCCTGTATTTCCACATCTTGTACAATGGCTTTAGCCGCAGGAGGAGGTACGGGAGCAGGTCGCGAAGGTCGTTTCCGTGGTGATCGTGGGGTTCTCTTTTTTTCTTTGTGCTCGTCTTTTATTTCCTCCAAATTATCTCTACTGCGACTGAGTTCGTTAGTATCAGCTGATTCTTGTCTAGCGGTTCTGCCAAGGGTGTGACTCTTGTATGAGGGTGGTGGGCGGGGGGCAGGGCCACGACGCTTGGGGAGGGTCTTACCACGATCACCAAACAATTGATCATCCTCTGAAAGAAAAGATAAATTTGTAATGATCTTATATAATTATCAACTGATGCATAATTTTGTTAAAATTATTACATAACTCACCAGTATCTGGTATCTCTATGGGGACCATGATGGGGTGTGTGAGAGGTGGAGTGTGTGTGAGTGGTGGAGGTGTGTGGGTGTCACTATCCAGACTCAAGTGGCGGGTTTCACTTAATTCCATTCTTTTACGGGAAATTCCAGTGTGCCTGTCATGCAGTGGATAATTAGATCAATGTATAATATAGTAATATTAGAATGTCACGTGACTTACCTCCGCTCGGCAGTGGCTGTTTGTTTCTTGAGAGCTTCCGTAATTGAATCTGTCAAGTCTGGACGTTCCTTTTGCTCCTTCACGCGACCTTTGACCCCTACGACCTCTACACCTTTGAGTACTGGCTCATCAGCAGGTCCCGAATAATCTGGCTCATCAATCAATTCGAGATCTGCACAGACAAATAATTTGATAAATTCCAAATTTAACAGTACTTATACAATTACAACTTACGTGGTTTCGTCTTGTGTGGTTTCTCTGCGACAGGAGGTGGGCGTCCCTTGGCAACTGGAGGGGGCGTGGCCTGCATTGGTGGGGAGGGCGTAGCTTGCGTGGGTGGAGGTGGAGGAGCTGGAGCATTGCGTGGCTTTAGTGACCCTCTAGATCCTGTCGTCATTCTGCGTTTTGGTTGACGGCTAATAAAATCTTTCTTGGGTTCTGCTCCAAGAGTATCAACGTGTTCCGTACTTCCTGTGGGTGTGGTCAATATTTCAGTGGGTGTGATTTTAATGTCATGTGACTGGCGTGTAACCATCTCTGCCGCTAACTCTTTCATAAATCCTGGCTGTGTTCGTCTCCTCTGATCGGAGGGGGGTGGTGGAGGGGGAGGGGCATTGCGTCGTCGACTCTGTGTAAGCAGTGAGACAGTGCTAGAAAACATTATATGTGAGCATAATAATAATATTGCGTTTTGGCCAATTTTAATTAAGGCTATGAAAACATTATGCGATTTACTCTATCAAACACTGCGATTTCAATGGGGATTTGTACAGGCCTCGAATAAAGGCCAAGGCAATGATAGTGCCATGTACATTTATGCGATATGATAGGCCCTCGCATAAATATAGTTTGTATCACGCATACATTTCTAGCAGTTTGGTAACCGCATGATTCATTACCAACATGCGGCCACCAGCGGCTGTACAACACTAGCTGCTTGCTTACCTGACTACTGTCCTGACCCAGCGATGATAGTGATAACGTATGTCTTTTTTTAACCTTCTTGGCGTGCGAGGGAGAGCTGTTAGCTGATTGGTCAGATCCACTCTCAGTCGCTATACAGCGGAAAAAACATTTGTGAATGACATTGGAGTAAGTACATACAGCACAAAGATATCTTATAGCCAACACAAAATAGGCAATTTAACCCCAAAGGAGTCGCTGATCTAAGCACACCATATTGTAGCACTATCAAACACAATACTTTGTTTGGAAATCGGACTTTCGCAACACAAGTTGTGGCCTCACAAAGTTAGCTTCGAAAACAGGCGCGATTGAATGGAACATAATTACACACACCTGTACTGATGACTCTGATGGAGTTGATCTTGAGCTCTTGAAGTGTTTTATTGGCCAGACTCTCCATAGTAGCCGGGAGGTCAAAGTGGTAATCCTCCATTGTGATGTTCCTCTTCTCACAGATGTAGCTCAGGAGAGCTGTCATGGAGATGGTAGGACTGACCCTCACCACCGTGTGCTCCCCTTTAGGCAGCTCAACTTGAAGCAACATCTGTACATGTACAGTTGGGGACAATGATGATAATACACGGAATATTAGAGTAACGTTAACTAGGACTATAGCTCAAAATGGACGTAAAACATATATAATATTTGTGCGCATTAATAACATTTTGCAGTTTTAATTTTCGGGTGAGGTCTTCATACGAACATTTCCACCATTCGAAGTTACGGTATTACTAACGGTATAGCTACAAACACATGTACCTGTTCTTTGGTGCTGTTTTCTGAGTGTGTGGGGCTTTCACGTTTTGGGCTTTTGCGTCTCTTTGATAAGTGAATCTCATTGGTCGATAGCTCTCCTATGATCATGTGACCCTTGCATACGACAGGATGTCCCCCGGGTGAGTTAGGGGGGAGGGTGACGAGGAAGTGGGCGGGGTCTAGCTCTCGTCGCTGACACACTGACTTCATAACTTGCTGTACAGTTGCACTGAAAATAATTATTATCAATAATTATTAAGAAATACAATGTCACTGTCTGTAATGCACACAACTCACACACACCCACACCACCCACTCACATACCCACACATCCACACACACACCTCTGGGGGACGCAGACGTTGGTGGGGTCTCTGCCTGGAATAAACACCTTGAGTACCACGTCATCATGTTGCATTGACGGAAGGGGAGGGGCTACCACACTCTCTTTCTTTCTTTCCTCCAGTTTGGACAACCATTTAGTAAGTGCTTCACTCATCTGCAACAATTAATAATATTATTAGAGCAGCTAATACAGCAGCTTATTACGGCCCACTCTAAGAATTGAGCATCTTTGAACGGCCATAACTTGAGTACAGTTGATCCAATGTCAACATTTTTATGATTTTCTGAAAGCTTAGAAAAATTCCTTACAAATGATGTGTTTCAATTCAAAATTTCGTCCGGGTCCTAATTTGTCATTTTTCGGCCTCGGACCATGGGCTATAATCCATGGTATGGCTAAATTGGCAAATAATTTTATCTCTCGAATATTAACTTTGATGGTACCATTTGAAAGATATCTTTCTAAGCTTTCAGAAAAACATAACATTTTTGATTTTCGATCCACAGAATTCAAGTTATGGCAGCTGAAAGATTCCCAAAATCAGAGGGGGTGGGGGTGTCTTTCAGAAAACCATAAAATTGTTGAAATTGGACCAAGAACTCTAACAGAGCCATGCAACTATTTTATAACAGGCCTATAATTATATTCAATGGGTGGTACCTGCTGAGCTTCTGTGTCTCCTCGCACTCTGAGTCCAAAGGTCTCCACAGTCCCGCCCACACACTTCCGCTGCCATTGCACAAAGTTGTCTCTCACCCGATGTTTGAACCCTGACCCTATCGCCATCTCCCACACCTGTACACACGGTATAACACACACACTGAGTTTTGATTAACAGGTCTAATATTTTCGTGGATTTCACAGATTTACCAAGCCTCGAAATGTCTGTTTAATAATTATACCAAGTCCCAAAAAACTGGCTATCCACCAAAAATGAAAATTACCCGCTATACAGTAGTAAATGATATGTCAGGTTGAATTACACTTGTGTTAGTCATATGATCACATGGCAACCAGCACTTTGTTTACTGCCCTGAGTTGGCTCATTACCCACTAAGTACAATAGCGTACACGTGTATATACATGTGCCCTGAGGTACAGTGCCACGGGCCATTAGGGACAAGCCAGCATTGCCAGCCAAACACTATACCAGAGTGTGTGTCGATGTCAACCACTCAGACAACAACACATAACATTATCCTACTTGAGCTTAAGTGTGCATTGGACTCACTGTTTCCTTCTTTGCTGCCACTAGGCTCCACCCATCACTCGTCTGTTGTATGGACACACCCACTTGTCCGCCAACTATTGGAGTCCAACTCTTGTTCTTAGGATCACCTCGGAACAGCTGCCCCACAAATACTGACCTGTGGTAGCCAAGGAAACGTGTGAACAGATACTGATACAGTAGTGTTTGACATTTCACAATGTATTTTGTCAGGTAACTTTTTAAGGGTGCTATTACTTTCATTACAATGAAGCCTTGCTTTGTATGTATAGCTATGGTTCACACACACAGACACCCCATATAATCAATCAGTATAATGAACATATGCTGATCAAAGTGTTTTGTACACAAGCATACACGGTATGCTATTAAGCTACTGTTATGGTACACCAGTGTGTGTGTTTTCTTGACCATTCTAAGAAAACAGCAGCATATGCAGGCAACACACACACCACACCTATACACAGGAGGCCAGGTGTATGGAAGAGGGTAGACACAGCACCTCCCCTGGAATGTCTAGAGTACCAATAATGCTCTAGATATTCTGTTTTAGACTTAACATTGTCAATAATCATAATAGCTGGTTTAGAGGTATCTATCGTAGCACATGCAAACCCTGGACACACGCACACACAGTACAGTACCATTACAGTGCAGGGTATTAAGAGTCTGTATGGTTGCCAAGACTCATTACAATGCAAATTCTTAAATATGTAATAAACTTCCAAATACCTCCACACACTATACAGCAGTGACTGTGTGGACATTACCAAGGACTGCAGCCTACGATACACAGAGGCTGGCCTGTTAAACTAGCTCTCCCCTTCATATCACTGCACACAGCCAATAGCTAGCTAGCTAGCAGGGTTGACCTTGATAGCTAGTGTATATGCAATGGAGAGAGTGTGTGTGTGTGTGTTGACTTTATCACTCACTTCTTGTCCTTTGTATCACTCATTTATCTGCTTGAATATGAGTCTCTAGTTCATAAGAACAGCTACTGATAAAAGCTCTCTTCTATCTTCTTATCTGGCTGGCTGGCCGGCTGGCATGGTTTGAGGTACACGCCCCTTCATGCAAGAGTTTTAAAAGAGAGGGAGGGGCTACTTGCCTGCTGCAAAAAACATGCCCTTATAATAACTAATTTCTAATTTAATAAATGCGACCTATGGGATGTACTAGCCAATAATCATCTCCCATTGACTGGCAATGAATTTGTTACAGTGGTTTTGAATTCACTCATAAAATAAAGAAGGAATAAAAAAAATAATGTTAATTTTGTAGCGGGCACAGTTTAATAGTCCTCTCTGTGTGTGTTGCGTCAACTCGAGTGAGTGGGTCTTTCTCTTAACTCAGTGTATTATTGTATGTCATCCTACACGTACATGTCATCGTCACTCCCAATGCAGTAGTGGACAGTCTTATCCTCTCATCTCTTCTCAGTAGCTACTTCACAATCACCTGCACACAAGAAAGATAGTCAAAAATATGTTCGCTTTATATACATTGTCACAATGGGTCAATCAAACGTTCTCTCACTTGCGCCATTTTCAAATAATTTCCATCTTCGTACAACTTATTTACTGTATGCAAATCAAAGCACATGCATACTGTACTGCTACCTGACACACCTGTACCTCTGGATCTACTAAGCATAACAAATTCTCCAGTTCCTAAAATCCCTACCAAAATAGTTGGAGTAAAAGCTCAATACAGACTGTAACTGCAACCT